>NC_056741.1:1426159925-1426384925 GCF_019279795.1 Protopterus annectens
CCCCAGTGAACCTGACTTCTGCCCCTACCAACGTACTAGATCACATATAAGGAATTTAGGGTCAGTATAATGTATGTATGTGTCCACCTTTAGCTGCTGCTGCTGGAGTGAGGATACTTTCCTTTAAATGTCCTTAGTGTGGCTTGCTCTGTCGTATAAGTACGTCACCAATGTTTCTGTTGTGTGCTTATCCTTGCATGTGTGAAGACAACAATGGTGGTGCCACAGAAGGTTAGCAACTTTGTGTTAGTGTGTGCTAAAGTGAGTTGCACACTGTGAACAGTACTTGCAAGGGTCTACATAATCTTTCAGAAGTCACAGCAAAACACCAGAACACACAGCCATGGGCTAAAATTATTTAATTGGAAGTAGTAAGTGCTTTCACAATAAAATTGCTTCAGCAGACTGCCATTAACAAAATACACCAAGCAGATATAGTACTGAACAACCTATCAGCCCTATTCAATTAGTAACAGCCAGTAAAATCTTACAGTCAATCAAGCCATGTAAAAAGCAACATCACTCATTAAGAAGATAAAAAAGAAAAAAAAGAAGAAGGGGGGGGGGGCATTTTTAAATCAATGCTTCAACCTACATACCCGTAGGAAAGGTTTCAATGTAACTGCATCATTTATTCCTGGTATTTTATCAGCCCCAAACTGAAGAATCCCCTTCTGTTCAGCTGACAGAGTCAGGAATAAATGATGCAGTTACATTGAAACCTTTCATATGGGCACTGAAGCATTGATTTACAAATACCGCCCCCCCCAATTTTTCTCATCTTCTTTTTTTCTCTCTTTATCATTTTTTTAATGAGTGATGTTGCTTTTGCATGGCTTGATTGACTGTAAAATTTTATTGGCTGTTACTAATTGGATGGGGTTAATAGGTTGTTCAGTACTATACCTACCTGGTGTATTTTGTTAATGGCAGTTTGATGAAGCAGACTTCATTGTGAAAGTGCTTACTACTTCCAACTAAATATTTTTAGCCCATGGCTGTGTGTTCTGGAGTTTTGCTGTGATTTCTGGATTTTATCAACTACTGTTATGCTCTACACCAGCTTTATCCAGGTACTTTGCTTGTTTTTCTACGTCTACAGAATCTTTATAGGTCACAGTTTGGCATCTACCTTAAAGTGTACAGCATTTTACTCCAGATATACCTGTTGCTCAGGCTGCTGCAGAGGGCTTGACCTACTGCCAGCTGTGATATTGAGAAAAGATGTGTTTATTCTCATTTTTGTCTGCATTTTGATTTAATATCTCTGTAATCTGTACAGCTGCACTTATTCTTCTTCTTGTTTGTTCCCACTCTCCCTGTTCTTGTGTTAATGTTGGTGGCTCTGGAATTGCCTGCCCCTCCTGTAAGTCTCTATTTGAACACTCCTCCTGAGCCCATCTCATTTGCTCACTTAACCGAATACAGTGAGATCATATTCTGAGTCTAGTGTTCACTCTACATAATACAGAGAGAAGATCTGAGAAGGCCAACCCACTTAGGTTCTTCCTTCATCTCTACTTCCATACCAAAAAAAAAAAAAAAATTATCTTCATCTGCTTCTACTGTATTTGCGTTTCCTCCTACTTTATTTTGCTTTTGCCTCTTCTTAAAAGTATTCAGTTTTATTTATTCTGCTGCACTTATTGCTGCTTGGTAGTAGCCTGATTAAATTTTAACTGTTATTCTAAGTCTTTTGGTTTAAGCACTTGGGCATCATACCGGTTGTTTTACATTAAAAAGGTTTGTGGTCTGCACTGTTGTGGCAGGACAAGTAGCGTACATACTTCTAAGATGGGAATTGCTGATTGAAAGCTCAGTGTCTACTATTCTAAAAGTGTATTAGTTCTGGTTTAAGCACTTGGGCTTCAGGCCAGTTATTCTACATTAAGAATGTTTGTGGTCTGCACTCTTGTGGGAGGAGAGGCTGGATTCTGCCCTTCTGAGCTGGGAATTTCTGGTCACAGGCTTATTGTGCCTGCTTATTCAAACTGTTTCTTTCTGAAATTGGTGTGCCTTGTTGCTGTAGCACAGGACCAGATTCAGGCCTGCTGAATCTAGTTTTGTTTGTATAACTTGAGCACTGATCCAGGCCATCTTTTTTGGAGAAGGTTCCCCTGCACCCTAGTAGTGGGAGTGTGCAGTTAGAACTTGTCTGATTTAAGATTGCTGGAACAGGGCTCAGTTTTGAGTTTTTTCTGGTTAATTGGGTAACTTGTTTAAATCAGATTATCCATTTTCTATTGTTTTTATTTATATATATATATATATATATATATATATATATATATATATATATATATAATTGCACTTTATTCATCTGCTTTTACTGTATTTGTGTTTCTTCCTACTTTATTACTAGGGACATTGACAATAAGCATCTTTTTATGCACATGTAAAGTGTTTTTTTGATTGTATCTGCTTTATTTTCTGAAAAAAAAAATATATATACTTGTTTCCCACCTTTCTAGGCTAGTATAGTCCAGTTTTCAGGTTAGTGCTGAATTCAGGGCTGTGTTACAGATCTGTGTTTGCCCATACCTTACTTGGATAGGAGGAAGTTTCTCTGTTCACCTGTCAGAGAGGAGAGCTTTGCACAGCCTATGTGTCCCTGGAGGAGTGGTTTCAGGTCAGAAAGTAGTAGTTTATTGGCCATTTTGGGCTAATTTCTATCGCTTTCATTTCCCTGCTATAAAAACTGCATTTGCCTGGTTTTGCGTGCTGGGCAGCACCGGTTAGCTAGGGTATAACTATTCCCGGCTCCACAAAGTCTCCTCTACAATTTTTCCCTTGGAACTAGACAAACATTCAACTTAAGCACTCAAGCCATTCATTTCTCAGCCCGGCACTTGCTCAAAATTCATAGCAAGCACTTATAAACCTTAGCACTACAGAAGGACAAGGCTCTATTTGACTTTACCAGTCATTCAGTAAAACAGCTCACTGTACCTATCCAGGGTGTCCAAAGGGCAGTTTCAGGTGTACTCTCCAGTCCAACTGGTGAATCTGGGCATATTCAGGCAATGTAACAACTGCCTCATGTACACAGACAACCCTCTCCTCCTACCACCAAACACTAATACATGCGTAGAGATGCAGTTATACAGCCAAACTGGAGGCTAAGCTCTCTCAACCCAAGACTGGATCAGACAGTCAAGAGGAGAAGGGAAATACTGGCATCACACCACGAGTCTCACATAGACCCATTAAACAAGCACCAGTAAAAAACACACATAAATACATGAAAAACATACTCTGAGGCTCTAAATAAAAATCTGCAAAAGCAACAGATCCCTCCAAAGCAGACATCCAAGCAACCTCCAGCCCCAACACAAACCATGAAACACATACTTCACAAAACCAGTGTGCCATGCAATCACAGCCCTCAAGGCAAAATAACATACCCAACATACTAGTAATAGGTGACTCTACAGTCAGGCACACTGACGTCCCACTCACTATGCTGAATAAGGCAAAGTTTATTGTTAGCTGCCTGTTGGGTGCCAGGATCCGCCACATAACACAAGCACTCAGGTCACTCCAGAACAAATACAAATATGACTCTGTCATTGCCCATGTTGGTGTGAATAACCTGAGCCATACCTCCCTGGACTACATGAAAAGAGACATGGAAGAGCTCTCTGATCGCGTAGCCCAGGCCGGTATGACCCTGACCCTGAGTAGCATCCTGCCCTCACCAAGAATGATACCATGGTATAAAGAAAAAATTATCAATTTCAACAATTGGCTAAGTTTCTGGTGTCATTCAAAGGGGATCCAGTGTCTGTCTGCCTAGGATGACATGCTCGACAAGCCACGCTGCTTCACTAGAGACGGCTTGCACCTGTCACCCTTAGGCTTTCGAATACTGGCCAAGGCTCTTGCCACCCCCATATTGCATTTTTTTAGGCAAGGCTCAAAAGACAAACCCACCGCCGTAAATAGCACAAGTAACAAAAATCTGAGGGTAATACTGCTCAATGCCAGAAGTCTAAACCTCAAAATGCACACACTGGAGGCACTCCTCAGTATGGAGAAAATCGATATATGTGCAGTAACAGAAACTTGGTTTAAGGCTCCAGAGAGCACCACAGCACTACCAGGCTACAACTCATACCATACATTTTGGCCACAGAACCTGGACCAAAATACAAAAGGCGGGGGAGTATCCATATTCATCAAGGATACCCACACCTCCAGGTTAGTGGCACAGCACAATGCTTCAGAGATTATCCACGTGCAACTAACAATGAGCAAAACTGCAATTCAAATTATAGCTTGCTACAGATCACCCACCATGTTCCAGGACCCCCATTCTGCATTTCTCGAAACACTGAGTAAAATAAAGGTCCTACCAAACACCCTAATACTGGGTGATTTCAACTACCCAAACATTAACTGGGAGAACTACTCAAGTTCTAACTCCCTTGCCCAACATTTCCTAGAATTCATAAACTCAAATGCCCTGGAACAACTGGTCAACACTCCCACCAGAGGTGACAACATACTGAACCTGGTTATCACCAACATGGGTGACCGGTGTTCCACACTGGAGGTCAACCCCTCGCTGGTTAAATCTGACCATAAACAAATCACTTTGGATATCCACATTCCGCCCCCACCCCTGAACAAGGAAACCACCATGAAAAACTTTTCAAAAGCAAACTTCACATTACTTAAGATGGAGTTGGAAAGTTTCAAAGCCCCCATGCTAAAGGATAATGCTGTCCAAGCTGCAAAATCCTTTACTAATGCATTCTACGGGCACCTACAAGAATGCATGGATCATGCTATCCTAAGTGAAACCAAGACTCACTCCTCCAAGAAAAGGAAACCAGTCTGGTGGACTCCTGCCGTGAACAAGCTATACAATAGAAAGAGGAAACTAGTACAGAAAAGAGTAAAATCCCAAGAAGGGAAGACATCCCTGAACAGTATCAGCAAGAAACTACGATCCTTCATAAAATCGTCCAAGGCGAGCTTTGAAAGAACACTTGCCAAGGACTCCAAAGATAACCACAAGGCATTCTTTAGCTATGTCAATAATCTAAGTAGCAATGCTCAGAGTTAGTGCAGAATGGCACAAAATACGCTGAACCAACCGATACTGCCAACATCCTGGCAGACTTCACCCCCAAAAGGGCCAATAACCATACCAGAAGAATGTAGAGCCCCTGAAATCACAGACACTCAGGTTAAAATAGCCCTCTCCAAAGCCAAAAACACAGCATCAGTGGGACCAGACAGTGTCCCAGGCTGTATCCTACATGAGCTCAAAGATGAATTAACCCCTCACCTAAACACACTGTTCAAACTCAGCCTCTCCACAGGCTACGTACCCATAGAGTGGTGCACAGCAACATTTATTTCACTCCACAAAGGTGGAGCCACAACAAACCCCAGGAACTATCACCCTATAAGCCTGACTAGCTTGGTCTGCAAGGCTATGGAGCGCATCATCATGGAACTCATTAACAGAGACGTTGGGAAACTGGAAACACCAGACCCTACCCAGTTCAGTTTTGTTAAGGGCAGATCATGCCTCCTAAACCTGGTGGACATCTTTGAGACAGTTACCAAAGCTATAGACGAGGGAAAGATGGTACACACAGCCTACCTAGACCTCGCAAAGGCCTTCAACACCATTCCCCATTCTGGCATTATAGACAAGCTCACCAGCCTGACATAACCCCTACTTCACAAGATGGGTTGCCAACTGGCTCACAGACAGAACCCACATGGTGAGAGTTGCAGGAGCTAGGTACGACTCTAAACCGGTTACAAGTGGCGTTCCCCAGGGCTCAGTCCTTGGACTCCTCCTATTCGGCATTTACTTCTTAGAGGTACAGACAAGCATAGGAGGACTATGGCTGACCAAGTTCGCAGACGACTGCAAACTAGGGGCTATAATTGACTCACCGGCTGACACAGACATCCTCCAAAAGGGTCTCACTGAGATGGATACCTGGTGTCAAAATCATGGCCTCAAGCTAAATGCCAAAAAGTGCATAGTTATTCCCTTTGGAAATAACAAAGTACCCAAAAACTACCACATAGGTGGTAGTCCCCTAAATACGGAAAACGTAATAAGGGATCTGGGGACCCAAGTAGATAGTAATCTCTCCTTTGATAATCACATTGCCAAAGTGGTTAGAAAATCCTTCTTTGTGGCCCACCTAATCACAAAAGGGTTTGCATCCAGATCAAAAGAGGTCATTGTGCCCCTCCACTCATCAGACCCATCATAGAGTACAATGCCCCATTTGGGATGTACCTTACATGACACCTGCAACAGCTGGAAAGACCACAGAAGTAACTCACCAAGAGGATAACTGGCCTCAAACAGATGCCCTATGCAGCTCGACTGAAGAAACTCCAGCTGTACTTGGTTGCATACCACCTGCTCAGAGGTGATCTCTGCCTGTCATATAAGGCCATGTCCAACCCAGTATTGATGGACATGCTCCACCTAAAGAAACCCTTATCCCCTCAAGCCGCATGCTCGAGGGATCTAAACATCACCACAAAAATAAATAGGACGTCGTGCTGGAGGGATAGATTCCTGTCCCAGAGACTTCCCATGCTTTGGAACAAGATTCCAATCTACCTTAGGCAGAGCTCCTCACTAGCACTCTTCAAGATAAACCTTGACGAGTGGATGGGAAACAAAAAGTTTACCCCAAGGATCACTTCAGTGGCTCTGCTGGACAGAGGCACAGGGAACTAATCTAAGGGGGCAGCGAAAGCCAACACATTCTGGCTAGGCTTATAAATGTCTTCGGGCAGATAGCCTAGTACCTACCTATGAACTTATGTACCTTGGATATATGTGATGTCATGATGCAGAATTCCATACCAGACACTGGTAGTACCCATGGGGGGTGGTGGCTGCTGGTGCCTCTTCTGCAGCTCCTGGATGCTGCATTCATTGACAGTTCTTGATGATAAAGGTGGTATGGGTGTGTTCGGGGTGGCCATGGTGACATTGTGATGGCTCAGGTATCCTGCTTGATTGGCATCTGTCACAGAATGCATATTGTATTTTGTTACACCCAGAAAATACCTCTTGTTATCCTTTCATGGTCTATACTGCATAAAGCATCAAATGTGATAAGTCACAGAAAGTTTGCTTTATGTTAATAAGTTATATGGTCTATACTAGATCTTGCATGCAAATGTTTGGCATTGTATTTGTGTTCTATAGTCATGACAGGATGATGTATTTTGATTTCAAAGTATGGCTGCATTGGGCAGCTTTAATTGTACTTATATATTTTGATAAATGTGTTGTCTAAATGGGTTATGGCATATTTTCAGTGGAGGGAGGTGTAGGATCTCTGCCTGTTTAAGAGAGGTGCACAGAGTCACACAGCAGTCATACGACCCTACAGGATCTCCTGTCAAATTTGATATTCAGATGTAGAGACAATGAGAAGAATGCAAGGTGAGGTACTGTCAGCTACTGAAGCTTTATTTTCAGATTGTGCAATAGTACACAGAAGCCCATAGCACAAGATTAACATACTGCTGTAATCAATAGCACTAAACTTTTCAGAAATAACAATAGTACAAAACTTTTCAGAAATAAACAATATACTACGTGCAATGGGTAGAGTTTAGAAAGTCATTTATATTAATATCATTCTAATATTGATATTAATATTAATATACTAGCAGAAAATACTGGAACTAATATGAGTTTTATAGTTAGTCAAACTTTTGGACTATCTGCAATCCCTTCTATAGGAATTAATAAGGCATTGAGTCAATGCTTTAGTTCTTATTTGTTTCTACAAAGGGAGAAAATAATGCAGTATTTCATCCTCAAAAATACTCGAATGGGAGAATAAAAGATTTGTATGAAGTAAAAACTTAGTATGCACATTGGATATTCAGAATTCTGCCACTTGAAACACAGAGACACTGTGTGTGTGTGTGTGTGTGTGTGTGTGTGTGTGTGTGTGTGTGTGTGTGTGTGTGAGAAAGAGAGAGAGGATTTTGACCTGTCATAAAAATGGAATCTCTCTCAGGATGATATATTAGAACAAAATGCTTATTATATAAAAAAGATAAAAGTATACTATAAATGCAAGTCATCTAACCTAACACATAACAGGAACAAAAGTCACAATAAAGATCTGATGGAAATGTAAGTAAGTCCAGAGAAAGGAAACAAAAAAGTTATAATTTATAATGTATTAATCTGTCTTAGTATGAAGTTTCTGTGAAGTAGATATTTAAATTTAAAACTTAAATCTAGGACATATTCCCTTAATTTGTATATATACCATGTCACACAGCATTGGACTCTGGCAGTGTACTGACTGATCTGTTTTGTTTAACCAATCTCTTTAGAGCCTTTTAAGTAACAACCTGGGTGGTCAAGCATACAACAGCTACAGTGTGGAGAAAACAAATACAACCACATGAGAAGTCATTGACCAAACAGTATTACATTATTATATGTAAGATGTTAATCTTAACAAAGTAACGTAACAGAAAACCAGTTTGAAATAAAGTAGATTGCATGCAGCGAATATAAGGTAATAGTGTGCCCTGGGCACCGGAATAAAAGGAGTGAAGAAAGAAAAAATAGGAGAAGAAAAATGAAGAAGGTAGAAAGAGAATGATAAAGAAAAGGACGAGTAGAAGATTGTTGCATCTGAATTTATGATTACTGCCCACTAGTGGATAAAAAAGGAACTGATTTACATTGAGCAGTACAGGGGGCAATGTGAATTTGCCTTTGTAAATGTTGCAGGTATATGCTTCCTTTAGGTGACTATAAGTTTGAAGTCTTTGCAATCTGTTGTTTATTTAATTATTCGTTTATTTATTTTCTTTGTTAATTAGGTTGGTGGTCTGGTCCACTGACCATTTTCAGTAATGATCCAGGATGGTGTGGCTGTTAGAAATTTCTGCACAGAAATATATTTGTTTGAAGATGCATATGGCAGAAACTAGAAACAGAAACATGCCCCCAAAACATAATAACCACCAATGGATACAGATCCAAACGAGAGAACAATAATTAATTATGATCACAGATTATTGATAGCATCTTATTATGGCAACAGCAATGAAATTTGTACAATTTAGAAATACATGAGGAGTCAAGAATGATATATCACAAGGCTTTCCATATGTGATTGCTGCCTGGTGTCACTTGATATCAGGTTTCTAGTCAGAATTTCAAAACAACAGGACTTGTAGTCATTGCTAGGAAATTTAGTAAGCTTTCCTATGTAATATAACTTCCTAATATTTGGTGATAACTGACGGCAGTTTGATATGATGATTTTACTAAAGCTCCTTTCTCTCCCTCTATCCAATGGCTGGCTTGAAGGGTCAACAAACAAGGGCAAAGGTAATAACTGCCTCACTGTAGAGTAAATATGGAAAGCATTGATTTCCAACTTGCAGATTAGGGAGGGGCAGAACTACTTGTGGAAGTTTTAGTACAGGGTCAACAATAGTAGTCTAGATAAGGCTGTGGAGGGCAGACAACTGGCCTTTTGTAAATTTACATATGACTTCCGTCTGATTGAGAGGGTAATGAATCTGCATATAGCATTCATAGTGGCCTGAATCATTTAAGTATTTTCAGGATGATTGGAGAGTAACAATTAAGAGGGCATATTCTGACTTAGAAATAATATTTTTTAACCAGTGCTCTTCTAGTCTTTGGGGTGAGATAGTTGGAAATAGAATGGCTGGCATTAAGTTGTGTTAGTACCTTTTAAAATTAATTTAGCATGGAGTCGAAAGAGACAAAGTGTGCATAGTAAATCTATGATATTTGTACAGTTTAGCCAGGTTTAGGAGACTTTTTGGGCTAGTGACAATGTTAAGGGTGTGGTGAATGAGATTTTATTTTTTTCACCCTGAAAGCCATGACTGCAGTTATGGAGGAATGTTTGCTTGGTAGGTCATTTGTTAGCTATTGGTTTAATGTGCTAAAGTCCTTTAGTAAGGCCTACTGCAAAGGTGTTGTGGTGGGTCCTGTTTTGTATCGGGTAAAGCCATCAGCACAAAGGGTGATATGGGCAGGGCTGGCCTTAGATAAACTGTTCCTCTACTCTAGCCAAAACGACTCCATAACCCAACCCATCCTGACTTACTCACACTATCCAGATTACTACTTTCCTTCCATTTTCTCACAGTTTGACTTGCTCTTCATTTTTTCTTGCAGTTATTCATTCACACAACCTATACTCACGCTGATAAATGTGGAGGAAACAATTACATTAAAGCCAGGAGTCAAATGGTTCCAAGGCCCTCAGAAGCTACAACATTTCTAAATGTTCTGAGATGCATTTTAGAGTTTTTTAAACAATCATTTTGTCCAATGATTGCCTTAAAAAAATTGTGATCAAAGACAGACATTTAGTCTTCTTTAACTTTTGTCTTTTTTCTACATTCTTTCAGCACATTCTAACTAAACAAAACTATACTATAATAACTGCAGTGGAAATAATAATATTAAGAGATGAGTGTTTTAGATGCTTTGAGATGCATTTTAGAGTTTTTTTTTTTAAGTTAAAAAAAAAATTCATCCAATAATGGCCTGAATGTAAATCATGATTTGCAGCAAACTGACCCTCATTGTTCAGGTCTGCTTTTTCCTGCAACCCTTCAGCACACCCTAATTGACAAAGACTACTTTGTAATAATTAAATTAAGCTGGGGGTCTGAGGACTGCTAGACACCTAGAAGCCATGACGTAAAGATGCTCTGAGGTGCATTTTAGAGATTTTTGCCTAACCTTTGGATCTAGTGATGGCCTGAACAAAATTCATGCATAAGGAAAAATAATTTTATCTTTTTTTCACATCAAGGAATAAATATGTTGTATCCATGTTTCAGTGCTTAAAGATGACCAAACATCAGTTCACAATAAACTGAGAAGACAAATGCCTGTGAGGATACACATATCATACATGGGAATATCACTAGCCCCCTTATACCCCACCTTAAAATAGGTAGTCACTTTCTTTTTATCCTGCTCTGTTGTTAAGTTGGGATTAAAATTAAAACACAAATTGCCACAGTCATGTTTCAAACGGGTCTATATTAAAACATTGAACGCTTAAAACAGTGAACAATGTTTCATCGACCCTTTTTCAGCAAAAGCTGAAAATGTTGACACCTCAGAACAGCAATTTCTTTCCTAGGGAAAGAAATTGCTGTTCCAACCAAAAACAAAAAAAAAAAACAGTAAACACTTCCAAACACATACACCTGTACCTTAACCCTAATTCTACCCCCCCAAAAAAGTAAACAGCTGAAAACACATACACACGTAACTCAACCATACTTCTAACACAAAGAAAAACAGTAAACACTTTCATACATATGCACTTACCTTAACCCACACTCTAACCCTAAGGTCAGTAAATGTTGCACATTCATGCTCGGGAGCTATACCGGATAAGGGAATCCCTGAGACCACACTACAGTGCAGAACACTGCATAACAACGAAGCGGTTAAGTGACTTCTTTCCCAGGGACTAAGAAAAATGAAAATATCCAAACCCAGAAAATGTTGAATGGAGTAAATAACCAAGAGCACTGCACCAAAAATAAAGATGCAACAGTTTTATTCCACCACGATAAGAGTTTAGCGTTTTCGTCAAAAGTACATAAAAGTGACTTCTTCAGAACTACATGACACACATAATGCTGACTTAAATAGCCTGCCCTACTCAACAATTAGTTGAACAAGAAATATGTCATTTCCTGCTAAAAAATGTCATTTCCTGCTAAAAAGTATGTAATTTCCTGTTAGAAATTAGATATCATTCCATGCTAAAAAAGTACCACCCCACTAAAATAATACAACTGAATTATTGATCCACTGATTCCCCAAAAATAGAGCATATGTTAAAAACATTACATAAAAACAGCTTTTAGTTTTAACATAGAACTAATAGAAATTTTATCATTGAGCCCAGGTGGCACACATGCATTTAACCTTATTTGCCACTTGAGCTCTAAAAATTCAAGAAAATCATTGACAGGTCCACCCCTTGTACCGAAGTCAACCTGCTCTAATACAAAAAACTTGAAACAGTGTGTGGGATATAATTTAATATGCTTAAATAAGGCGTTGGTCTCCCTATGTTTGTTAATATCATAACTCTGTTGATAGATCCGTTGTCTTAAAGCTCGGACAGTCTTACCCACATAGTAACAGTCGCAACCTGTACAGGATGCAACATATATAACCCCCTTGGTGTAACAATAGTACTTTTTATGTGTAGTGATTTTACCAAAATTCTTAAGTTTAATAAATTCGGCATCAATCACAAAAGAACATTGGGTGCATCTTCCACATTTGAAAGTACCACCTAGTCCAAATGCCACCTTTTTTTCTTTCAACTAAACCTTTGAAAGATGTACACTTTTTGTACACCACCAGGGGTTTTTCACCTAGTTTATTAATGATATTCTCATCAATACAAAACATATTCCAACAATCACAAATGATGCTTTTGATGTCAAAAAAATCAGTAGTGAAAGGTAACACTAATGCCCTGCTATAGTTGTTCATTCTCTCAGTTGCTAGGGGCCTGGTTAGACCCAGAGGGTTGTCCAATAATGTTCTATAAACCCCATTAGTTCTTTTTTGTTGGACCTCACCTATTATGTCCTTAACAAATTGAGGGGTAACCTCTTTTCTGTAACGTACCCAGTAGCAGGTTGCACTCTCTAAGAAAATCAATATCCTCAGATACCATTCTGGCCAATCTAACACATTGTCCCTTCACAAGGGATTTTGTCTGGTGCAAGGGGTGCCAACTCTCAAAGTGCAAAAGAGAGTTGGAGTACGTGGGTTTCCTATAAAGATGTGAGGTAAATCTCCCTTTGGAATAATCCTTCCTGATGGTTATGTCAAGGTAGTTGAAAATATCATGCTCCTTAGTCATGGTGAACTTCAGAAAAGTTGTGGTGTTGTTAATATAAGCAAAAAATCTATCCAACTCGTCTTCACTGCCATGCCAAAATAAGACCAAATCATCAAGGTACTGCCCATACAGTACCCACATGTCCTTGAACTCGGAGTTCACAATATACAGGTCCTCCTACTGGGCAAGTACTATGTTGGCAAACGGTGCACAACAGGCGCCCATAGCCACCCCTTGCACTTGTTTGAATATTTGCCCCTCGAAGGAAATGAAGTTATTGTCCAGAACCATCTCCAAACAGGATCTGATGGTAAGAATGGTATCATGATTCAATGAGTTCTGCTTACATAACTAATCGTAGAACCATTCAATACCTACATCATGGGATATTACAGAAAAGAGGCCCCTCACATCAATGGTGACCAATATAAGACATCGTTGTACATTTCATGTTTAATCTTGGACAGAAAATCCCATGAGTCTTTAATAATTAGGTCCCTATCATCCAACACGTTTAACTGAACAGTCAACGAACTTGGCCAAACTAAAAGTTTTTGATGCTTTTGCATCCACAATTGGCAGGGGGGATTAAAGATACTCTTGTGGATTTTTGGGATTCCGAAAATGGTTGGAATCCTAGGATGTTTTGTCTCTAGTAATCTAAAGGCCTCCAATGTGATTTGTTCATTTAATAACAGTTGTTCTAGATCTAAATTAGTACGTCTATAAGCAATGTTAAGCTCATTAATGGAGACCTCAGTATAGGTATCACTGTACAGCAGGTCAGTCATCCTGCTGTTGTAGTCCCTAGCGTCCATAATAACTAGTCCTCCCCCCTTATCAGGCTTCATAATCTGGACGCCACTGTTCTCTAATATATCATGTAATAGCCTTTTTTTCCTTTTTAGTCAAATTGACAGTCCCATCATGTTCCACATAATGATTCCTGTGAGAGATTGTTTTTCTAAATTGTCTCTCACAAAAAGATTCAAACACTTCCACTAACGGGTGCATAGGTGGAATGAATGTACTTGGTCTGATAAAGGAGCTAGCATTGACCAAGAGATTAGTAATAGAGTCACCCCCCCCCCCAGTGAAAAGAAAAGGGCCAAGTTAAGCTTCCTAATGTAGATTTTGAACTGTAAAATAGTATTGACAATGTCAGTTTTACACGTTGGCACAAAATTAAGCCCTTTCGAAAACAGTTCTGCCCATACAACAGTTACATTGGTCTTACTGCAATAGTACACCTTAAAATCATTACCAACGTTGGAAATAATGTTGCAAACATTGGTATCACTCATCTCCAATGTTGCTGTTGTTGTGGTCTCCCCCCTCCACTAATTCTGGTAGTTCGATTGTCCATAGTTCACATTGCCTTGCCTCTCCCCCTCCAGTTCATTAACCGCTGAGATCTCCTCGGGGGGGGGGGGGGTTCTAAAGGGATGTTATCATCATTATCATCATCATCACAATCATCCTGCCTATCAGACCACCTAGCTTGTTGCCCTCCAGGTGGATCTCGACAAGCCCTGCCTGCTTCATAATCAGTTTTATCTCTTGACAATTTTTTCTGTTTTTGTTTTTAAACTGTACCAAATCAATTTCCACATTTTAAATAAATTATTAAATTCAATCATTCTATGCTCAAAAAGCAAGTCCCTTTTAATTTTATGATCAAGTCTGTTAATGTCTTTGAGTATACCAGCCATTTTCCTGTTGTTGTCACTAATGAAAATATTAAGTAACACACCCTTGCCTGTTGAAAAACGTTTTGAGATCCTTATGCAGTTGTGAGTCTTTATTTGTGAGTATTTAAATCAACATTATGTGTGTCATGTAGTTCTGAAGAAGTCAATTTTATGTACTTTTGATGAAAGCGCTAAACTCTTTCCCAGGGAAAAAATCCGCTGAGCAGCCACTTTGCTGTTTTGCCTGTTCACTCTTTAGGTGTCGACGAAAACGCATTTGACAAAATGCGTTTTTGTCGTTCTAATAGGAACCCATTTCAAGCTGCTGCTGTCAAACGTATATACAGGATGTTTCTTCAACCATGACCCCAAAGGACAGCCAGCTTCTATGTACCTTCTGTGTACTGTTATGATGATAGACTGGGACAAACTGAAAAAACAAATAGAGCATAACATATTCGCTGTCAGACGTATGTAACTGCATGCATATTTACTCTCCCTCAAAAGATAGCCACCTGTATATTCATTAGATGTTGGATTGTGAGGAAAATAAAAAAAAAAATAATGATTACAGAAATGTTTCTAACTTGCTACTTCTAGAGCAGCACCATGATCCTGTATCAACTATACTCACCCTCCATGTACCCCTTTGAAGTTTGTGAGCAAAGTTAAAGAAATAATGACCTCTGAGGTTTGGGTGGAATGTTAAAAAAATAATGACCTCATCCCTGTCCCCACCCCTTGCCAGCACACTCGCAAGTTCAGTGACCTTCAGTGTACACCTATTAGCTGGACTGGTTTTAAACTAGGTAAGCTTCAGGGTAGAGGCCATTACTAAGTCCATGTCAAAATCCACTTACACTGCCTTGATATGTGAGGGCCACCATTCCCCAGAAGATCTAAAGGTCTAGGTATTCTGTGAAGCATTTATCCTTTATTTTTGAGAAGTGACCATTAAACTGAACAAGTGACAAAAGGGTCATTTACTTTCATCCAGGTAACCCACACCAAGACATTTTGACAAATTCTAAGTACAATTCGGACATCTGATTGTGTAATGTAATTCACCTTTGTTTCAAACAAACAGCTGTCACTTGTTAAAATATTGCACATTGCTTCACATAACCTCATTAGTCCTGCAAAGTTAAAATAATAAGCAAACAGCAGCAGGCAGCTGGTCATTTCCATTCACAGGGACAGCTACAACAATTATATGTACTCTGTCTGTGCAACTAAGGTGTCTAGACAAGTAGTCCACCTTACTTCTCACACATGCACACTAGTCCTGCAAACCAGACAGTGATTGTTTGAACTGAGCAAATAAAAAAGATACTTTCATCCAGTCAATCTCATCCCTCACCCAGCAGTTATAGCCATTATGGCTCACCTGATGACTATGTAATATTATTTTACCTCCACAGTCCACACAAACAAGTTGTCACACATTAAAGTATTCCAATCCACAGTCCACACAAACCAGAAAGCCAGAGAAATATTTAGTTGATCACTGCCTGTTTCGCTGTAATACCAGTAATGATCCTTATCAAATCATGGAATTCCTCTCTTCTCAACTGTCCACACAAATCACAAAGCCAGAAATGTACTGTAAAAATATCTCAGTGACCCCACTGCCTTCCTCTCCATTCCTTTCATCTCTGTTGACAGTTTTGCAGAATGCTCCCGATTTTCTCAAATAATTGTAATGCCTGCCAAAATACTTCTCATTTTACAAAAAAGAAAAAAAGTCCTTCAGGTGGCTTCATTCCTACGTTTGAAGATTGCAAGTTCTCAAGTCCCATGTGACATGTCTCACAATGTTTAAGGTTAAGGTAACATGATTTGGATGTCAAGTCAACTGAAGCATCGACACTCTGGAGTGCCCACTACAGAGCAAGTACATTCCTTTATTCAGGGGTTCTTTATTTATTTTATTTATTCATTTATTGCTTGAGTGTTAGAGTAAGGAAACTTTACTCAAAAAAATGAGTAAATACATGCATAAATAAATGAAGAAAGAGTGCCCCTACAAGCACAGTGCCCTAAATGACTGCTTTAACCTATGTGTAAGGCGAGCCCTGCATACGGGAGTGGTATGATTATTTATGTCATTTATAAACAAAAAGGACAGAATGAATACTTCTTCCACTCCAATGCAGTTCTGTTTTTACAGTTTCTTATTTCCATGATCACTTGTAACTGTAGTATTTCAACTTGTTAAGTTAAAAACATTTGCAGGCATTTAACTCTAAAGTTATTGAATTTAATTAAGATAATTTCAGTCAGCCTTCAGACATATAATGCTTTAATTAAAATTAAATCTGCATCTTGCAACAAACATTGCTCATTTGATCATTTTGCAGTCCACACACAATTCTGTATTGGACTAATGCATTATATAACTCACCAACATCATATCGCTGAATTTAATAAAATAAGGACTAATACTCTCTGTGACACTTTGTTTCCTTGAGAAGATTGAATTATAAATTTTAGAGTGGATTGTTTTATTTGTTTTAATAATTCCGTTACCCTGGAAGTCCTGTCTCTTTTTTATTGCAGTACACTTTTAGTTCCTTTACAAACTCTAATGCATTATATGCTCAAACTGTTTCTTCATCTGTAACATGCAGAAACATAAAGAAACCTTTCACAATGTACAGGCTCATGCTTTTCAGGTGATCTATCTTCAGTCAGGAATGAACCAAATTGAATTTCTGGAGCAACAATATCCAATTCTTGGGAAAATGTCCTGCAGAGAGAGAGATTTCCTGGAGAATGTAGCTTCATGATTTCTCATGAAATAAAATGAAACATACCTTTTCACTTGTTTGGTATCCAAAATACAGAAATAATGATATAGACAGGAGGTGGTATACTGTCTGCTGTTCCAGGTCTATATTATTTTGTCGAATGTCAATTCAGTGAATAGCCGTTCGATGAACACCTATTTAATGAAGCTGCTATTCATTGAGTGGCAAATCTTAACTAGGGCAAACCAGTGGTTGGTCACCATCTGGAATTTGCACTTTCCCCACTGTAGCACAATCTCAGAGCTGGGAGATGTGGGGAGCACAGCCCCCAACCTTGGCAGGTTTTAAATTTTATTTATTTATTTATTTATTTATTTATTTTTTTTTTGCGGTTGCTCAGTTGGCCAACCACTTGTTTGCCCTACTTAAAATTTGCAGTTCGATGAAGAGCAGCTTCTCTAAATAGGTGTTCAACGAGTGGGTATTCACTGAATAGCCATTTGACGAAGTGATATAGGCCCTTGCAGTTCCGCAATCACTTTCAGTGTGCTGAGTAATGCACTGGAAATGAGACTACTTAATCAACATTCTAGAATTGTAAATGGATGTAATGGCACCAATATCTTAGAGACACAAGCACATCTTATATCATGGGAAGATTCGTAATAGTCTTGAAAAGTTTTGGAATATCATAGATGTCTGAATTTAAAGATATTTAACAGCCACACTTTTTGTAACTTTTAATAAATAGTTTGCAGAGTCCAACTAGACATCTTTGGAGTCTTTAATATTAGTTTGTCAAGTAGCTCAGAAAATTAAGGCAATGAGATGTTAATGAACTGCTTCTTGAAATTCAGGGTTTGATACCCTTAGAGTCCATTTGTCTACTGTGTGCCTCTTGCAATTCATGTAATAGGCTTCTCAATCATCTCCATGACCATACACCTAGCAGAAACATAGTTTGGTTATTTGGTGCTCCATGCATTTCCCCAAACTAGGCCACTTATAGCTCAAAGTTGAAAGAAAGGTCTTCTTAAAGTTGAAAACAAAAAGGGAAAAAAAGGATTCTATAGTAATAACAAGCAGTTACATAACACTTCAGTCTTTGTTTCATCATGACCTGAAATGCAGTATCAGGACCTACTCATGAAGCTGCAATATCATTATGGCTTCATAAAGATCACTGGTACTGTACTCTCACACCATCTGACCCTGTCATTCATGCCCCTGACAATCTGTGTCGTGGAATCTTCCACCTTTGCTCACCCCAGCTGTGGCTCTGATTTCTAGTAACATGGTATAAAGATATATCCAGTAACCCTTTTCAGCCATGAGCCATGAGTCACATACACATGTAGATAAAGTTAAAATTGCTAGCTTTTCAAAATATAAAAGTGAAATAATTTATATAGAGAGTACTATATATTGTGGTTTACGAGAGTAATGGGCCACTAAAATGCAAAATGTAGTTGAAAGAAATCTTACCAACTACATGTAGCTTTAAGTTTTAGGTTTTCAATGTGTCGCTATATCTCTCCTTAATAAAATTATGACATGTGCTTCCCAAGCAGCAGAAATGAATGATTTGTGGTCAGAAATGGTGGCTCTAACCCTCATTCTTGCCTGTTATTTGCTAAAATGGGAATATCAGAGATTATCTAGTGTATTTTTTTTTTTGTATCGATGTTGAATCACACTTTCTTTTCAGCTGATAGTATATATTGAAATGTGACAAACTAAGAGATTTGGGACAGTGCCAAAAATACTAAAAGGCAATGTATGACATTTCTAGAGAATCATAATAGCTCTTATGCAAAGTTTTAATAAATTAAGATGTCAAATTTCCTTCTAGTAGTTGGTCAGTCATATAATCTGACTGAAATCACATTAGTTGTAAAACTGTGTTTCTGCAGATTCAGAAAATCCACAATGCATCTAAGCTTGTTTAGATCAAATGACAGGTAATACAAAAGACAAGTGCCATTTCAAAGTTTCAATGATCCCCTTTAGCTGAAATGGTACTTGACAAAAAAAAAAATGACCAAAAAATCTGTTATGTGGAGGGCAAAGTTTCTGTCATCAGATTGAAAAGGAGATTCCTAGCATCCCCACCATAATATCATCAATTATGTGGTTGTGTCATAATAGAGAAAAGTGTTTTTTTTCTAAAATGTGGTAAATCTGGAATAAAATGATTTCCAGTTCATGGGTTTTTACTAGGCAAATGACCGCTAAGGCCCTTACAAGCCTAGCCATGCACCCAAAACCATTTAGGTCCAGAATATCATGGGTTTCTATATGATGTGGGGCATGTTAGTAGGGAAGTAACTAAGGGATTTGTATGGGGGATGTTAGTTAGGATAATACTTTTCTCTCTGACAACTTTTGTCCATAACAGCCATGGGTCCCAGACTGCGGGTAGAGATTTATATGTTTTCTCCCAGAAACAAAGGAGACAGCAACTATCTTTCCCATTTATTCATCAAGTCAAGTTGAATAATATAAGCTCTCCATAATGTCTTAGTTTGCTTTGGTGCATCCTTACTAAGGACTGGCTAGAAGGCAGAAGAGAGAATTTTCAAGCTTTTTTATCTGCTATAAATCAGGCAAGTTTGTAAAGGTCTGTGTTTACTCACAGAGAACTCTGCAATGCTTTTTGGATGTTTCAACTGTATCCAGAGCTATTTGAGCTAAGATAAGAATATTTTCTTGATTTTCTCCACATTGTACTTGCTTTACACAGTGATCACTACTGTTTTTGCACATTGTTTAAAGCATTTATTTAATTTTGAGACAAAATATTCATTTCTCTGCTTGTTTGTTTTTCTAGTTCTGTTTACCTCCACATTACCTTGCAGAAGGGCAAATTAACCAGATACTTAGTTGTTTGTTGATTAATCTGCACTTGAGAGCTTCTTTTGCTGAGCTTTTACATTAAGAAATGCCAGGATCATCCATCTTGAGGCAGAAGGTGTTTTCTGGTCTCTCATAGGTTCATAGGTTTGTACTAAACTATCGACCACTAGGGTTTTTATAAATCTAGCCGTGCAACCCAACCTAGTTTTGTCTCTCTGCATTGGGAATCACTCCAGGGAGCTGAAAAAAGTGGTTGTTTATCACATAGCAGATATAGGAGTCAGTTTTCAAGTTTTTTCTTTTTTAATATGCGATAAATAAGACAAGTCTGACCGAAGCTGCTCACCATAGTAGAAAACACCCAGACAGTAATAAAAAAGTTAGGATTAGGTCCAAAACTTGATAAAATGGCGTGGCACTGTGCAGGATTAAGTTCAAAGTGGCTAGCTAGTACATGAAATAGCACTACTATGTCCTAGCACTCTATAACATTGTGCCCTTTACCCCAGAAACTACCCTCGGAGAGCCTTGTTAAAACTCAGTCTTTAATCCTAAACAGCCCACCCTATTATAGAGCCAGACAACATGGATATGCAATTATCAAATCTCTATGTGGCCAGTTTGGTAGATTTGGGCTTCCTAAGGCAATGAGGCAATTGTCTCTTCCTCTCAGACAAGCAGTTAATCATTAAAGAAAATAACACAGTATGTCATAGTTGTAAATACACAACTTCCTTGGATCACCTTGGGAATTCCAACACTACATCCCTCACACACACCACTCACCATACACACATATTGTCTTATGCTGAGGTGTTTTAAAGAACCTTCCCAAATCTCAAAGTCCTCCAAAGCCATGTAACAGCAATGCTGCTCCTCAGCAATCACTAAAACACAAAGCAAAAGCAAAACCAAACATCTTACATAAGCCTTCACCCAGTGTCACCCAACAGCAAAGCCCATAAGGCAAGCATATACTTTACCTATACTCATGTTATCGAGCTGTCAATAAAAAAAGCATTATCGTAGCTAACACTCCCCCTACAAATCCTTAGTTACCTCCTATTAACATGCCCCAATTCCCCCTGTACAGATAGCCATGATAGTTGGGACCCATATGGCTTGGGGTCCACAGCTAGGCTTGTAAGGACCCCAATAATCATTAGCCTAGTAACAACCTATGAACCTATGACTGTGCCCATGGGGAACATCATTGACTGGCTCTTCTCTGACCATAGGGCAGTTGACATACTTTGACATCCTCCTGGATTTTTAAGTAATGTCTAGAAAACCTAAAAGTGAACCTCATATCCAATATTTGTAGCACTGATACCATCATTTTGATCACTACCAAAAGCTTGTGCAACTTTAAGTTATGACTTGGGTCTCATTTCACCCACAATCTTATACTTCCACCCAAGGCTGTGCATAGGTCCATAGGTAAATACTAGACAGTCACCAAAAGTGAGAATCAACCCATGTATCTTGTGTCTGTGAAGTAAACACCTTAACCATTATGCCAACCCCATCCCCTTATGCTAACTGCTGACCCCCTGTGCCATTCTAATGGTTAATTTTATGACCCCTTCTACACTTCATAATGTATAATACTTTATTATACCTAAACTCCACTACATGGGATGTCCTCTCATCCAGTGAGATTTGGGAGGGGAGCATGATCGCTGAGTTGGAGGTGCTGAGTTTCATTGTAGTCACTTCACATGCAGCACTGAGCTGATTTAGTGCATGGTCAAAGATCGTGGTCAGTTGAGGCCAAGAGATCTATATTGTCCAAGAGAACTATATTGTCTGCAAAACCACAAAGACCCAGCCATTACATTCCTTCCCAAACTGGATGTTGTACCTCTGCCAGTTCCACCTTGATATCACACCTGTGAATATCATGACCTAGAGGAAAAGAAGACATAGACTAAAGTGAGTTCTACCTGCTGACTTTGGTGTATTTGACTTAAAATACAATTCTAAATACTGATGTTGCTCCATTAATACTAGCACTGAGTAGCCTGCAGAAAGACATACTTTTGTAAACCCTCCCCCACGACACTTATGTGTACATAATTATATGCCATTTCTGGGCCCAAACAACACAGTCAACTCTACTAGTGAACATCTTTGATGTCTCTTATATTCTTGCAGCAATAAAGAGTTGATATGCTGTTTTATGGACTGGAAGGAATCAGAATTGTTCCTTGTCAAAAAAGAGGATTTAACTATAAGATAGATAGCTGTAGAGACCATAAGGCCTTCTATAGCTATGTCCAAAGCCTCAATAGGAGCACACATCAATGTGCTGAACTGGTGGTTAATGGTGCCACATTCACTGAGACTGGTGATGTAGAGAATCTGTTAGTGGACAAATTAAATTTCAGCTTTTCATACCATCTCACTCCCAACTATCCCTTCCAAAAATAGACTAAAATATAAACACTCCAAGTATAACTAGGAAGCATGTACTGGCTGTTCTCAACAAAGCCAAGAGCACAGCCTCAGTGGGCCCCAGTAGCATCCCAGGATGCCTTCTGAACAGTCTGAAATATGAAATATCAGTACCCCTGGAGTCATTATTTAACTACAGCCTTTAAACAGGCTTTGTGTCACTTGAATGTAGGACTGCAATAGTTATCCCCCTCATAATGGAGTACGCTCAACAGATCCTGGAAACTGCAGAACTTCTAGTCTGACTAGTTTTATTTGCAAAGCCATGGAAAGACTTTTCATGGAAGTTATCAACAAGGACATAGGCGACCTCCAGACATTTGATCCATCCCCATTTGGCTTTGTTAAAGGAAGGTCATGCTTACTGAATCAGATGGACCTCTTTGAAAAGGTCACTAAGGCAATAGATGAGAGGAAAAATTATGCATTCTCCTTACTTAGATATGGCTAAAGCATTTGATACAATAACACACTCGAGATTATCAACAAATGTATGGAATGGATGACAGACCACTTTATAATATGTGCTGGCTCACTGGTAGGACCCAGGAGATTAGAACTGGAGAGGCCACTGACACAAAGAGGCCACTCACCAGTGGAGTCCCACAGGGATCCATGCTAGGCCGACTCATCTTTGGCATCTACTATTCATGTGTCAAAGCCAATATCAAAGGTCTCTGGCAGCAGTCACTGAATCCATCAAAGAAGAGAACACCCTTCAGGAAGGTCTAACCCAGACAAACTTGTGGTGCCAAAGCCACAGCTTAGAACTCAATGCTGAGCAATGCATTATAGTACCTTTTGAGAAGTCCACCACCCAGGGTAAATATGCCATCAATAAAACACCCCTAAAAGTTGATTCACTAGTCAGGGATCTGAGAACTTATGTAGGTTGTAACCTAGCCTTCAACCAACACGTGTCCAAGGTAGTAAGAAGATCTTTCTGTGCTGCCCAACTTATAAGCAAGGGCATGGAATTTAGGTTCAGAGAGGTCACTATGCCATTGCACTTGGCTCTCATAAGACCTATCATAGATTATAATGCCCCCTTCAGTATGTACCTGAATAGACACATGTAGCAAGTGAAATGTCGACAAAGATTCCTTACAGAAAGAATGCAGGTAGTAAACACAATGTCCAGTGCTAATCACCTCAAAGCCTTGACTCTTTACTCTGTATCATACAGGCTTCTGATAGGTGATCTTTGCCTGACATACAAGGCATACCTGGACACTGTTTTGATTAATCTTTTTTATGTCCACAAAACAAACAGCATCAGAATTACTAGATTAAAAGACCTAAATTTGCTGGCAGCATAGAAAAGGACATGTTGGAGAGACAGATATGTTTCTCAGAGAATTCCAATTCTCTAGAACAGGCTTCCCATCCATGTGAAGCAGAGTTCCTCCCTATCCCTGTTTAAGTGCAACTTGGTCAAATGGATGGGTAATCAGAACTACACCCCTGGTCTGGTGCCCATGTCTCTGATGGGCAGAGGCAGTCTGTAAATTCCCCTGTATAAATGAAATTTGTGGGTCACATTTGGGTTGCATTGCTAGGCTTATAAAGTCCTAGTGGTCATTAGCCTAGTATACAACTACTGTATATGTACCTGTGAACCTTTCCTTACCCTGATATACATTTCAGAGTGTTGCTAAGTGAGGCTTGATCCATTGAAACTATACCTCTCAACCTTTCAGAGCAAGAAATCTGGACAAAGCCTAAAATAATGAAGGGACAAAGGCCCAGAAATAGGAACATATTTTAAATATCCCTCTTATATGCTTAGAAAGTTGCTAGTATACTAGAATATGTGTTAGCATGCATTTTCTGATGGTATGAAACAAATGGGATACTTAAATGTATGTCATTATTTAGTGACTTCAGTCATCAGTGATTTGCCAGAAAACCACAAATTTTATTCGGAACAGATCAAAAATATAAGGCAAAAATCTGGATATTCTGTGAAAATCTGGCCACTTGAGAGATATGATTGGACGTTCCCTCTTTCCCACCTTTATGTACTTCTAGAACTACTGCTTTTGTCTTCCACAGGACATAGAGAAGTGTATTAACAAAGACACGCCAACAATATTGAGTACCTTCGCAATTTCCATCAAGAGCTCATCCACTCCCAGTTTTGCCACCTTGTTATTGTTTAATTGATTCAATTTTGTCATGTACAGAAATGCCATAATCCTACCAGTTGCTTCTTGCACTGCTTCTACAAAGGAGGTAATGTCCACCATATTCAGGATTTCTTCAAAGTAATATTTCCACCTCCAAGTAATGTTTTCAATCAAAGTCAGACTTTTCCACCATTAGTGAAAACAGCCTATGCAGTTTACATTCTACCCTCACAAAGTCTGGGGTGGTTTTCCAGAACTTCTCAAAGGTTAACTAAAGTAATTCTCTAATATTCCTCCTACATCAAGTCCTTTTCTTAAGTGACTGTTACAACATATTTCCTCATCACCAGTTGATATTATAGTCTATTCTATGAGGGTTAAATGTCGATCCTCTTACTTTAACTTGACTGTTTCCCATTGATGTTCACCAGTGGCTATCTGGATTGGGACCAAGATAATCAGTGCCAACATCTGGGCAGAATGTCATGCTGCTGCCTCAACTGGTAAAGTCTTGAACAGGGTCCATTACAACTTTGTACCCTTGACCTTCCAGTAGTGAGAGCTGTAATCACCCCACACCCACCAGTGGTTCAAAGTACACAATTTACAATTCCTTGTATGTTATTTGTATTTGTTTATGGGGACACAGCACATATCTCCACAGAACTTGTTCAGCTAGGACACTGTCTGGTTAAATGTCTTTGTTAGAGTCACTGAAGAAATGCAACACTGGAGAACTGGACCACAGGAAACCACTCATAAAAAGCTCTTTAATCTTCTGTACTAACTGCCACTCTAATAAGAGCCTGCTTCTAAATGTCATGTCAAATACCTCATGTGGTGGAGTGCATGATAATATTCTAACACTGCATACCTTAATTTTCAATAAGCATTATGTTGTATTTCATTTTTGAAACTGCCATGCTTTTTTTTCTGCTACGTCATGATTTTGCCTCACTTTACTGCTTGAAAAAGTACAAGTATTTTTTTAATCAACCTAGTAGTTTTCTGTGAAACAATTACTTTTAATATTGTGTAGATAAAATGGTGTCCTTCATTCTGTAAAGTTTAGTTGCCCTCAACTTTGTTAGGGGATAGTTCTGCTGTTATGGAGTTTTCTGGAAAATTTAAATTCAAAGAGAAAATAAACAAATAATGAAATGCTTTAATTCTGATTTGCAGCTCAGGTGTTTTACCATTCCTGAAATTTCTATGTGCTTGCCTCTGCAAGTGTTTCATTTAAAGCTTCACTTTTGTGATTAACTTTTTGACAGTGTTGAATAAAAATATGCATTAAATTAAGATTAGTATTGCATTCTGTCTTGATAATTAAGTCATTCAAGTTCTTTATAAGGAAGAATATGTTTTGCCACTGATGAGTAATAACCCCAGCAAAAGGATGTGGACTTAACTATTGAAGGCTGCCACATGCCACTTTATTGTGTGCTGTTTAAGGAAATATGTGTCTTTAGTCCTACAGTATAACTTTGTTGAAAAATATAATAATTCTCATCTACACATACCATTTGTTTCAATATAAGAGTTTACCAGCATAGTTGTTATGTATTCTGGAAGGAAACTGAGCACTTCACACATTTTCTACAAAATAAAGTGATTACATCTTTCCCAAACTATGTCACTGTATTTTTAAATGATAACAGAGGGTGAGTCATCAAACCTGTTTCTGAAAGAGTGAATCATTCCATTTTTCTATCAGAACCCCCACACCACTTTGGCTAAAACAGGTTAAGACTTTCCATTTTTGTGGGTTATAATAATTATAGGTGAGTGAGGAGCCTAATAGTGTATTTAATTTTTTTTAAGATATGAACCAAGTGTCAAGTGTATTGGAACAATTACCTGAATTAACTCAGTTGCTGGATACATATATATATTGTTTTAATTTGTCAGTTCTTTTATCATATACTCCACCTCTGCATGAGTAGGATTTTCTTACCTCGTCTTGTGGCTGCAATAAAATGTCAAGCTTTCATGTATTAACTTTTGTTATTGAACTGTTGATAACTCACGTTATTGTTAGCAGTAACCATCCTTGCTGACTGCTATATACCTGAACTAAAGAAATCATCCACTGTAGTTTTTAGTTAGAAAGACATTGTACTTTATTAAGTTTTGCTGTTGAGTGGTAACTAACCAGTAAAATAAGCCTCATTTGGAGGGGGGGGGGATAAACCACTGATAGAGACAGACCAGTCCAGAATACTTTTGATGTCCATCTGTATTAGTAAATGGAATAAAACAAGGCTGGCATTAAAATTCCAGCAATGTCTTTTGAGTGTATGATGTTTATCTTAACAATAATCCGGAAAGATGGAAGCCAGAACTAGATTCAGCATAACAAGCTAAATATATCCCTATCAGATATACTAGCTCTTTAAATATTAGTCTATGTTAGTAATACTGTTGATTTCCAAGTACATTTTCATTGAAAGACACTTATTTGATACTATGTAATAATAAGCAACTGGTCATATGATAAAAAGTAGCATAATTTTGTAAGAAGACCCACAGCATAAATTTCTTGAATATATTTAATCATTCATGACTGCCATTCAAATGAAAATTTTTTTTAACTGTAATTTACATCCATCAGTAAAAAATCATGATGCTTTAGTATGCATACTTCATCACTTTCATTGGGGCAGATTGCTAATTATAAATGAAATGGGATTTATTTTCTGATCAGTACTGTATGCAACTCCTTAACTACGTCTTTTCTAGTTTACTGAATAGTAATTATGCCCTGCTGACCCAAAGCACTGCTTACTGTAGCCTCTACTAATCTTCCAACCCCATGTCTTGCCACAAAGCAGGCCAAAATACACTGAACCAGATAAGATCATTGTTTAAGGAGAAATATTAAGTAGCTTTGTAGATTTTTTTATCATTTGCAGGTGCTTTTGTTAATTATTCTTGTAGATTGATGGCTGTTGATGTTTGTTTACAGATGTGACAGTATAATAAACAGATCATGGAAATACCAATGATTAAATATCATTTTAGTTTGAGATAATGACATTAAACCCATACCATTCATATGGGTAAATATTTATTTTATGAAACTCAACCCTAAACTGGATGTTAATCACACATATAATTTGGTAATTTATAAACAAGCCAATTGTGAAATAAGGGAAAAGTATATAGCATGCTTGCAAAACAGGTCAGGCATATGCCATTCCTGTCGGCTGGCTTCTTAGAGTTGCATCACATCCAAAAGGCAATGAAATGAGGTCCAAGAGTTCCTTATTTGCTATTAAACTGAATTCTTCTGTTTTATGTAACTGAAGGGAAAGAGCAATAAATTACACTTCAAACAAATGGTTTTGAGATGTATAGTTTTGTAGGTTTGCATCATCATCAACAACTGAGACAAGCATTGGGTGGGATTTCTGTACATTATTAGCATGGTGCAAACTGATATGTGGCCCTCATGTCAAGATGTGCTTTATGCATACTGATTGTTAATTAATATCTAATTCTTAAACACTGCATAGCAGAAATCCATACAAGGGGGTTAAGAGCAATGTGTGCTACACCATCCTCTGTAATATTGAAACTTTTGCTATGTCATTTAGACATTACTCAAGTTCATAATGCCCAACAACTCCATGCTATTGTTGTTGGCTGATAGCCAACTAAATATTGTGGCCATCACTACTGTAGTCCTTTCCACACACAGTAGCTCTTAAATAAAGATCAATTGACTCAGAGTCTACAAAACATAGTCACTCTCAAGACCTTAATCACCTTGCCAATATCCAATCTCACAGGACAACTCCTTCCTTCAGGAGGACAAAACAAGTCAAGCCCAGGCTGAATATAGAGGCACCCATCCAAATGTGAAGGTTTACCTTGAATGAAGTGTCTGTATCACTCTGTTTTATATGCAATGTTAAATTATTCTAGAAATAAGAAAATTCAGTCAGTAACATCTGTATCCCATCAGCATATCTTATTTATTTATTTATTTATTTATTTATTTATTTATTTATGTATTTATTTATTTATTTCTGATACAGGTTCAAGTCTTTTGCATGACTATTTGTGGACTCAGTTGTTTTGGAAGGTATAGGAGATCATTAAGGGGTGAGTCTTTAACACCATAGAATGCTGGGTATCAATCATGATTCATACCATGGTAATGTATAAGAGAAAGGGTACAGCTCAAGGCTTTATGGTAGCTGAGGGTCTTTTGTCTGGTGATCTTTTTAATTAGAGCCATTGTGGTCTTTCTTGCTGCTTGATGTATTTGACTAAATAATACTTCAAAAAGGGACTGCATGCCATAATTGGTCAAGCAGAGCAAGTATTGAGGAATGAAAACTTCTTTTGATCTGAATGAGTTACATTCTGTTATTAAACTCAAACAGGTAGAAGGATTTCCAGACAACCACTACTGCATGGTGGTCAAAGAGTTGGGAGTGCTACATTAAGATGCAGAAATCTATGAAAATCATACCAGTCTGAAATGGGGTGCTCTCTGTACTGTAAGCAGCATTGGATAGTTGCTTACCAAATGTGACAATGGTGTACTGAATTGTGTTTAATTTAAGCTCATTTCTAATACATAATTTATGAGTATGGCTTATCCTTTACTGTAGTAACATGATATCAGATGTTGAGTGACCAGCACCATCCAGTATATAGTCATTGGTACATTTAGTAACCCATATGTCTGGCACAGTGGTCTGGAGATACAAAAAGCAGATGATAAAGGGAAGGGATCCCAGCACTAAGATCTGCGGAGTGCCACTTGTCACCATTTTGCTTTTTGTGATAATACCTCTTAATTTGATTGCATGGATTTTATCTGTCAGCATATGTGCTATCCATCTTACTTCATAAAGGTCAGAATTTAGGCCTTTAAACTTGCTATTCAAGCACAGGAATAGTATTAAAGGCCTTGGACAGATTAAGATATTGTGCATGACCTGCATAGTCACTGTCTACAGCTTCAGTGACTCTTGAAGAGGTTTGTTAAATTAAGTGAAGGGATTTCACTTTAAATAAAAAAATCATAGTGTTTGTTTAGGGCAATAAGATGTTTTTATATTGTAGCTTATTAATTCAGATATAATATATTCTGTAGGTTTGAAAATTATTCTTATTAGGCTGATGTGCCTATAGTTTTCAAGACTAAAGATGGGTCACCCATTATGGA
Organism: Protopterus annectens; assembly: GCF_019279795.1. Taxonomy (NCBI): domain Eukaryota; kingdom Metazoa; phylum Chordata; order Ceratodontiformes; family Protopteridae; genus Protopterus; species Protopterus annectens. The sequence goes on from NC_056741.1 coordinate 1,426,189,902, forward strand.
TTGATAAAATGACAGCCATTTTCCTTGCCATAGGAACATGCCCTTTGGCTATAAATAAGTTACACATATTTAGGAAAGGTTCAAAAAGGGTGTATAGTTTGAACCAACTAGATATATTGTTGGGGTGATAGCAGTTTTAACTTTAGAGTTCGACTCATTAGAGAGGGACTCAGGACCTGATGATTCTTTCATGTAACAAGATAGCACTTAGTATCAAAAGCTTTAAGGTCAGCAATTCATAACTGCTAAGTGATATTTTTTTTTATCTTATCTTTTATTCATTTATTACTTTTATTTTTGTCAGCTGGGTGGGTACTTCAGCTCCCTGTTGTAATATTTGAACTTGAAATGCCAAGTCCTGACGTGTTATCAAAAAAAAAAAAAAGATCAGAAATTCAGAAGAAGACCTGTACCCTCAAAAGGACCATACTTAGTACCTCATTACACCTTTCTCTCCAATGTGTCTACTATACATTTGCACAATTTTATACAAACAAAAAATGTTTATTGTTGACCTATTGAACTATATCAATGTAAAATTGTTACTTAGCTTCTTTTTAATGCAACTTTAACTTTATGCATGTAACCCAACATATGTGAATCCTTTTGCTATAACTGCTATTATATCAATATAGTTTAAAATTGTACTTGTTTTGAAATTAATTACTGTAGCTTTTCTCCTTGGGTCTTCACTGAAAATGGGCCACAAGCCTAGTTGGACAAACCCGGTTAACAAATGCCAATAAATAAATAAATAAATAAAAAGACCGAATATTGAACATAACTCTTTTTCTTTAAAGTTTGTTTTTGCATAGGGTCAAGTCCTTGTCTATTCCCTGATGTGGAAGTCAACCCTCCCACTCCACCCCCCAAACATATGTATACGAAATCTGAGATCCCCATATGTTATAGAAAAAGGAATATTCCAAGAAATGGTAATCTCAAACTTAATATTTGTAAGCCTGGGTTTTCAGCAATTCATGCTCCACATTATGGGACTCAATCATGCAGGTCCTGATATTTCAAATGGCTATTGGGTAAGTCTGCTTTAGTTAAAGATTAATTTGTGATTATCCATGGCTTCAGATTATAATTTTAGTTTGTGTTCTACTTTGTTCTTTCTTTTGGAAACTTTCAGAGATTTTTCTGACTTTTATGCTAGAGCCTTTAATGCAGGTAGATTCCACTTCGTTATAGACCTTAATTAACATTTTCCTTTATTATAGAGCTTATAAATACTGGAATTCTGAGGTGGTATATTTGATGTTCCCAAAATACTTTATTGTAATTGTGACTGCCTGGTTTATGATGTTTTGCTAGAAAGGAGTAAAATGCATTGGTATTAGTAGCTGCCAAAGCTACAGGTGGACTAGAAAATCTTGCAGCTGAATTTTTAGAGCTCCTGATGCACACAGTTTTATGAGGTACTTGGATTCAGGGGTGCTCATTGTGGTGGGTTTAATTGCACCAAGTGACATGATTACTGATTGGTAGTCAGGTCTGACATTGCACCAAGTGACACAATTACTGATTGGTAGTCCGATTTGACATTGCACTATGTGACACGATTACTGATTGGCAGTCATATTTGACATTGTACAAAGTGACACGATTACTGACTGGTAGATTTGACATTGCACCAAGTATCACGATTACTGATTGGTAGTCGAATTTGACATTGCACCAAGTGACACAATTACTGATTGGTAGTCGAATTTGACATTGCACCAAGTGACATGATTACAGATTGGTAGTCAGATCTGACATTTCACCATGTGACACGATTATTGATTGGTAGTCAGATTTGACATTGCACCAAGTGACATGATTACTGATTGGCAGTTAGATCTGACATTGCACCAAGTGACATGATTACTGATGGATAGTCAGATTGGGCCAGATACTAAGATGTTGTAGGAGCAGTACAAGTTAGATGAATGTTAATAAGAACAAGGTCGAGAAGAGTTTGACCCCTGGTGGACCAGTTATTACTTGAAGAAGAAGGAAGGTAACATTTACTAAACCTAGGAATCTTGAGTATTGTGGGTACTTCTGCTTGATCTATCCTCCTTTCCCCTCCTTGCATAATTCTTACTTACACATTATTTCCCTTTTATTTCCTTTTCTATAATCATTACTCCTTGCATTCACTTTCCTGGCTCTACCAATTACATTTAATGGGGAGAAAATCTGTTATAAATTGTTCCTTTCTGCAATGTTGCTTCTCTGTTCTGTAACCTTGATGCAGGATCCCAGTGCTGTCACATATGTTGTTGGAACTATGTTATCCTGCACCACCATTTCCTATACCACACAAGCCTTCTTGCATCACAGCTTCAGAGTACTACCCAATAGTAACTCTCTATACAAAATAAATAAATAAAAATAAAAAGGCATTCAGACAGTCTGCCTTGAGCACAAGGTATCTTTAAGGCTTCTTCTTACATCCTTTACTGTGCACTTCTGTACAAAGCTGCTACTTCTCTTTCTATAAAACTTTATTTTCTGAAAAAAATGTTTCTTTTTATAATATGACAAGGCTGTTTAGCACTTCCAGAAAATCTATTCAATTTACAACCTTCTCCTGTATGATTTCTGCAGTCATTAAGTAACCATAGATCCATCACTGCTACACATGTTGTTGTGTCTTTCGACTTTTCCCAGTTAGGAGTCGCCACAGCAAAACTCCAGTCTGCTAATGATTGGTAGTTGATTTTTACGTGCCGAGTTACCAACCCTGACACACAACCTTCAACGAAGGTACGCCCATTCACGCATGTCTCCACGCAGAAGAAGCTCTAGCTGACAATCGAACTGGACAGCGTCTTACTGTGAGGTGACAACGTTACCGCAGCACCACCACCGCAGATTCAGTACTGCTACACATGTAATAGTGCTAATTGGTACATCACACAATCCACTCAGTGATATCTCATTTTACGAAATCAGCCATTTTCTTTTCAAGAATAAAGATAATTATAACTGCATTCACTGCTCCCTACCTAGTTTACCTAGTTCAGAGGCAAGTTATGCTGCTTTTAGCTTTAATGGAGAGAAAGTCTGTTATAATATTTTTGTTCTTCTCAATCTTCCTCCACATGCTGGGATTTCTTGTCTAGGAAGAACCACTGTTAGCAGCAGTGAAAAAAGACCTGGACACAAAGATCTCTTTTAACCAAGTTCATCAGCCTGGGGAAAAATGTTCAGCTTGCAGAACTGCGTTCACCTTCAGCCTGCATGGGGTAATTTGTGCTTTCTGTATGACACAGCATCTATCTAGTGGGAGGTATAAAGTTTCAAGATTAACAGCTTAAGCATCGAGCAGCTACTCTCACTGTTCACAGCTTGCTGATCTCCCACGTTATGTTTTCTGTGGCAACCAACTTTTGAAACATTCCTTCTTCGTTCCCTAAATTGTCCCCTTCTGCAAGGTTCCTTCTCTGTTCTGTACCCTTGAGGCATTCTGTAGGTTCTTTTTATGTTTTTATTATGGTAAAGCTCCTGTACTGCGTATTCTCCTGCTCAGTTTCCTAGAACTTGGCAAAGGTTCAAATCCTGCACAGTGTTCAAGTATTTTACACGTATCCCTGACCTCTAGGTAAAGGACCTTTCTTTGCTAAATCACACTTGCTTAAGTTATTTTGAGTCATCCCTATGGTTTCTTACTTTTGTGTGTGCACTTTATTCTATTTTTTGTAAAAATAAACTGCTCTTCCTCTCACTTTTACTGCTGTAAGACTGTCTTGAAATCACCTTCAGCAAGAGATTTCCAAATAGCCGTGTAATCGGGTTATGGTAGCATCGCACTTGCGGGTCTCTTCGATATTGCTTTTAATTAGAAGGACTGGCTTTATTCATTTTATGACAGAAGGTGATTTTTTAATTTGTCTAGCTATGGTTTGAGTAATTCTGATATAAGCCTCCTCAATAGAGGCTTATCTTTTGTGCCTTCCCAAGCCAGCTACCTCCAAGATATTTTGATAGATTAAGATTAGAGTTTTTAGCCGTAAAGTAGCGTTGAAATTGATGTTTTACAGCGAAGGAAATAGTAATCAATTAAACAGGAATGATGCCACATGTTATAGAAAGAAAAGTATGTATTGCCCACCATTGCCAAGTCATATAGAATGTTTTGTCAAATTGTGTGAAAAGAGTCTCTATGATTATTTCTACCAGGGTAATAGGAAATGCATGTATTTCAATATGAAAACAGATGAGAGATTATCACTACAAGAATTGATAAAAGAACCCTCGATTATTCTTAGACCTGCTGATAAAGGGGGAGGCATAGTAATACTAGACACTGAGCAATATAATGCATCCATGTTGTTGATGTTAAGTGATCAAGATACATATATTGAAATTTCCCATACATCATTAAATGGAATATTAAGCAGAATCAAAGATGAAATATATGATATGCTGATGTGCCGTCAAATCAGTAAGGAATTATACGACTACTTTAGTATAGGATCTCCACAGATACCACATATAAAAGTATTACCCAAAATGCATAAAGGTGTATTTCCACCCCCTCTCAGGCCCGTAGTAGATGGTGAAGGATGGGCCACGAAAAATATCTCTATTTTTTTAGAAAAAAGTTTGAGGCCCATCATGAACCAAATCCCCACCATACTAAGAGATAGCTATCAGCTATTGGAAATGTTGGATAATCTTGCTGTAAAATTAATCCCTGGGGTCCACATGTTCATTACCCTAGATATTAAAAATCTCTTCACATGTATCCCCAACGATCAAGGAATACAAAGCGTTAGGGAGTTACTGCAATTCTATCCTGAAATCAGTAGAAACAAGAACATATTAATGTGTCAGTTGTTGGATATGGTTCTTTCTAACAATGTTTTTTCATTTTTGAACCATATATATCTTCAGAAGTGGGGTGTTGCCATGGGCACACCCTGCGCTAACACCTACGCTAACTTGGTGGTGAATTGGTGGGAGAGAGAACATCTGTTTAATCATCCCATGTTTAAGAATGTGGTCTTATATTCAAGATTTGTAGATGACATCATAATTATATGGGAGGGTAAAAGGGAGCAGTTTTCCAGTTTGTTACAGCATATGGAAAGCACCACAAGCTTTCTTAGATTCACTATGGAAGCCTCGTCCACAGAAATTAATTTCTTGGATCTCAATTTAAGGATGGAAGAGGGGAAAATTATATCCAGAATCCATAGAAAGAGCTGCTGGAAAAACGCTTTGCTGAGTTATGATAGCATGCACCCCAGGCATGTCTTTAAAGGCATAGTGAAAAGTCAGTTCACAAGACTCAATAAATTATGTAAAAAACCAACAGATCTCAGGATAGAGGCAGATGTAATGGAACAACTTTTCCTGCAGAGGGGTTATGATAAGAAAATGGTGAGGGAGATTAAAGATCAAGTACTTAGGGATATGGATAGGCCATCATTGGAGAGAAGTGGGTGGAAATTTTATAACAATAGTAGGAGAAGATTTAATTCTAAATTTCAAGAAAGGATACAGTTCTTGACCACATACACTAATGATAACAAGAGAATTACACAGATTATAGAACAACATTGGTCGGTATTGACTGTAGATGAGAAGACAATGAAATTAATAGGAGAAACACCCAGATTTATATATAGAAATAACAAAAACCTGAAAAGGTTGTTATGTAAGACACATAAGAAAGGGATGCATTTAGCTCCAGAATTGGATAATAAAGGAACATTTGCATGCAATAGATGTAATATGTGTCAGTTTATTACAAGGGTTCAAGAGTTTGTGCATCCAACTCTGAAATATGAATTTAAACCCCATTTTTATGCCTCTTGCAATACTTGTAATGTTATATATTTAGCAACATGTGAAAATTGTACAGCATTCTACATAGGACTCACGAAAAGAGAATTTAGGAAAAGAATCTACAATCACATATATGACATAAAGAAAAATAATGAAACCAACGCATTGGCTAAGCACATAAAGCAACATACATCACATAGCTTTAAGTTCAGGATACTACAAGTAATTGAAAAAGATAGGAATGGAGGTGAGATGGTGAATATCCTGGAACAAAAGGAACTATACTGGATTTTAAGGATGAGAGCACATCATCCACCTGGGCTAAACCAGTATGTTCCTATGGCACCCATGCTACGATAAGTTCAGCATGAAAAGGTACATTGGTTAATATTGTTGGTTTATGTAGATTATACATGATGATTTGTAGGAGATTCATCATTCTATGGATATGGGCGAATAATCATACTTGTATATTTGTTTATGAGCTTCATGGTGGCATCAAACGAATTGTATCTACAATAAACACTGTAGTGTTTGTGGTATAACAAACACAAATTAGATATTTTGTACAATTTAATACAGACTTATGTTAATATATATACTATATATTTTTGATATAATAATTGTATAGTTTTTAATATATATATATATTTATTGATTCCATCTATATATACATATGGTTCATACATCTACAAGTATATATATTTTTTTCTTATATACTGTTATATGTTGGTTTAATGGATTGTATATACATATATTGATATGGTACAGTACCAGCAATAATGGTTTAGCCCATATATATTTAGCACTTAGCACTTTATGATTGCTCAAGTTAATAACGACTATTGAATGGGTTATATATTCATCTAGGTTTATATCTGCATTTGTATTTATATCTAGTTATATGTAGTTTTCTCTAAGGTATCTAAATATATATGCCTCTTAGCACTCATGAATTGATATATATATGTTAGATAGGGATGAATATATGTTTACAAGATCTGCACGATGCACTTTATGTGTTTACACATGTTTAGTTGTTTACATATTTATGTGCTGCTTAATATATATCGAACCATATCTATAGATTGGTCAACATGATTCGATATATATGTTAGTTAGGGATTAACATATGTTTACAAGATTTGCACCATGCACTTTATTTGTTTAAATATGTGGATATATGGCTATATGCAGATTTTTGCATATATATATAAAATACATACCATATATCTTGTTATACATGCAGGTATATAGATATATGCATACCTTAGTATGCATATACAGGTATTCACATTGTATATATATATTTATTGATATTTATTGATATATTATTATTCTTCATTTTATTTAGAAATGGTAATTAATAAGTGTATATATTTTGATTACATATAATATGAGAGAATTAGACAGAATGAAGAGGTAGTTAATGAGATATATGACTTGAATAAGTGTTAGGTACAAAGGGAAGTGATTTGAGATCTATTAATATATATGTTCATAGCTAGACTGTTATTTTTATTTTTGTTTATTTTTCTTTATCTTTCTTTATTTTTTCTTTATTTTGATGTTTATTCATATATGTATTTTGCATTCTGCATTTTAACTAAATATTACTGATGTTTAATATATATACCCAAGTATATGTTATGTATACAGATATATAACATTGTAAAATAGATCACAGGGTGTATTAAACTAAATATAGTGCTATTGCAACTTTAAGAAATAGCTACGCTGCTCAACAGAGACAGCTGTTTTCAATTAGCAATTTAATTATATTAATTAGATGAATGCATACACTATATAAACTGAGCTGCTACATTGTATATTGAAATCTGATGAAGCGTATTTTAGATACGTGAAAGCGCTCATTTCGTAGTTCTATATTTTATGGAATAAAGAAGAAGTTGTTTTATCCTGGACTGAGTTTGTCTCTGTGGAAATAGAACTGAAGTAGCCGTTTTGTCCTGGTTCACTTGTGTTTCTTATTTGCATTTGTAAATCACACTTGCTTAAGTTATTTTGAGTCATCCCTATGGTTTCTTACTTTTGTGTGTGCACTTTATTCTATTTTTTGTAAAAATAAACTGCTCTTCCTCTCACTTTTACTGCTGTAAGACTGTCTTGAAATCACCTTCAGCAAGAGATTTCCAAATAGCCGTGTAATCGGGTTATGGTAGCATCGCACTTGCGGGTCTCTTCGATATTGCTTTTAATTAGAAGGACTGGCTTTATTCATTTTATGACAGAAGGTGATTGCCTGATCTATCTCAATTGACAAATATACAAAAGGGCTTGTAGTGTAGTCATTTTATTTCCAAATGCCTCATTAGTTAGTTTTCTGTTTTTTCTGTGCTGTCTTACATTTTACACATTTGCACGGGTTAGCAGTGTCCAATACAGTAGCAGACACATAGAAATACAATTTTCGTTGTAGAATGGTCTATAAACCTGTATCCTGTAAAGTTATCAATACAGAGCAAATACCTTATACGCTGACAAGCTTATAGCAGCTACTTGGACATCAAGTGGCAATATTCACGGATGTAGTAGAATTCAGTATTGTGTAAAATTAAAATTAGTAGAATTTAGTACTGTTTAGCATAATCTACCCCTATAAAGCAGCCTTCTTAGCCTGCAAAAACAAATCACAGTTAATAGCCTTGTGACCGCAATACACCGCCCCCATCGAAGCTTACCAATCATAGGACTGGACAGTATGGATATGCAATGTCCAAACTTTTCTGCAATCAGCTGGGTCAATATGGGCATCTTGAAACAATGTAGCAATTGTTTCTTGTTTACTAAAATACACTTAATCCTTAAAGAAGCAGACTCCAGTATGCAAAAGGGGTACTTAAACAATGATACTGGAAGATATACTCTCACATACAAATCTATATCAGGTTGTCAAAATCACATACACAATACCCACCTCAAATAGTACACAACTCACTTACATAGACTGAAGTATGCTGAGGCACTTAAAACCAGTCTTACTAAACAATAAGACTGCACACACTGCTTATTGTCAAAGCCATTACTCACCAAGCCCAAAAGCACTCAGAAAAAACACCACCTAACACCACACATACAGTTATACTCAGTGGAGCACACACACTTAACCTCCTAGGCAAGCAAGAACACTTCCAAGGACTCTTATTATAGGGGAGTCCATTGTGAGACATACTGATACTCATCTAACCTGGCAGAACAAAGAGAATATAACTTAACTGATTAAATGGAGTCAGGATCTGCCAAATCATACATGCACTCAAGTCATTACACCACAGGTGCCAGTATGATTTCATCATAGTCCATGCAGCCGTAAATGACCTGAGATGTACCCCCATGGACTAAAAGTAGAGACATTATGGAGCTTGCAGACTGTTTTCTCAGGCTGGAATGACCCTAGCACTGAGAAGCATATTACCATCACCAAGGATGATGTCACAGTATAATCAAAAGATGACTGATTTTAACAATTGGCTGTCTTTCTGGTGTCATTCTATGTAGATCCAGTATTTGTCAACTTGAGAAGACATGGCTAACAGACAATGTTACTTTGCTAAGGACGGTCTGCACCTGTCCCCTCTAGGCTTTCAAGTACTGGTTAAAACTTTATCCACTCTCTATAGTGCATTTTGTAGGCAGTGCCAAATTGACAAACCTACCAACATATTGCAATCAAATCAGCTGAACCTTTAGGTGTTACTGCTCAATGCCAGGGGCCTAAATAATAAACTACACTCTTTCAAAACCCTCCTCATACTTGAGAATATAGATATCTGTGCAGTTACCAAGACATGGTTTAAAGCAGCAGGGAGTACCCCAGCAGTGCAAGGTTTCAGTGCCTTCCATACATTTAGAACATTAACTGCACAGACAAGGGCTAAAGGTGGCGGTGTCTCAATACTCATCAGTAACAAGATCACCATACACAAAATCATGTAACATATCCTAACCAGCTATTGGTAACCCTCCATGTTCCAAGAAGCTCACAATGGTTACTGGTTGGACCTACTGGAGACAATTACCATCCAACTTACCAGCATACTCATGGGAGACTTCAATTACCTCTCTATAGATGGGGAATTCAACATAGTCATAAATCTACAGGCCCAGAGACTTCTGGACTTCATAAATATTAGGCACCCTTGGCTAAATAGTGAATACATCCACTAGAGGCTCCAGCATACCTGACCTTGGACTCACAACTATGGTAGAATGCTGCAGCCCCCCCCCCCCCCCCCATGTCTCATCCTCCCTGGTAAGGTCCGACCATAAACTGCCTCCTTCAAAATCAAAATAAATTCTGTAATCCCATTAAAAACAGTAACAGTAAGGAAGCATTCCAAGGCAAATGAACTGTTATTATGTGATGGATTGTCAAATTTCAGTGCCCTCCAATCCCTGTGAACACAGCAGTCTGCGCTGAATTGCTCTCAGAACCTCTGTACAATCATGTCAATGGCTTCATAAAGGCTACTGTACCTACTATTAGTAAGTTCAGGACTAGCGCTAGAATAAAACTGCCCTGGTGGCATCGCAAATTAAACAAGATATACAACAAAAGGAAAAAAATATGGCAAAAAACAGGAAGGGTAATTCCCAAAAAGATAAAACTTTCTCGTTAAACTAAATAGGCAACTAAAAGCCATAGAAAGAATTATAATGGAAATTATCAAGAAGGACATAGGGAACTCCAGACACTGGATCCATTCCAGCTTGTCTTTATCAAAGGAAGGCCATGCCTACTGAATCTGGTGGACTTCCTGGAGATGGTCACTAAAGCAATGGATGAGGGGAAAACTGTGCATACTGCCTACCTAGATCTGGCTGAAGCATTTTATACAATACCCTGCTTGGGCATTATCAAGAAACTTATGGAACTAGGTACAAATTGCTTTATAACATGCTGGATAGCTAGCTGGCTTACTGATAGGAACCAGGAGTTTAGAGTCAGTGAGACCACCTCCACAAAGAGGCCAGTCACCACTGGAGTTAACCAGGGCTCTTTGGCATCCACTTCTCAGATGTCAAAGACAATGTCAAAGGCCTCTGAGTAACCTAATTCATAGATGTTTGCAAACTGGGAGCAGTCACTGAATCCCCCAAAGATGAGAACACCCTTCAGGGCTGTCTAACACAGACAAATGCTTGGTGCCAAAGCCATGGCTTAAAACTCAATACCAAGAAATTCATTATGGTAACTTGGGAAGTTGGCCACTTTGGGTAACTACATCTTCAATAAAACGCCTCTAAAAGTTGATTCATTGGTGAGGAATCTGGGAACTCTTATAGATTGTAATTTAGCCTTTGACCAACATATGTCCAACATTGTAAGAAAGCCCTTCTATGTTGCTCAACTTATAAGCAAGGGCATGACATCTAGGTTCAAAGAGGTCATCATACCAGCGCGCATGGCCCTCATCAGACCCCCCCTACGATATGTATCTGACCAGACACATCCAGCAACTGGAACATCCAAAAAGAATACAGGGAGTAAACATAATGTTCTACATTGATTTCCTCAAAGCCCTGTCTCTTTACTCAGTGTCATATAGACTTCCAAGAGGTGATCTTTGCCTGGCATATTAGGTGTTCCTGGACCCTGTCTTGATTATCTTTTTGCACATCTGCAAAGCAACAGCATTAGAACTACTAGATTAAAAGACCTAAATTGTGTTTGGGATAGAAACAGGACATGTTGGGATAGAAAAAGGACATGTTGGAGAGCTGTTTCTCAGAGAATTCTCATCCTCTGAAATAGGGTTTCCCTCCTTTTGAAGTAGAGTGCCTTCCTATCCCTATTTGAGTGCAACTTGGACCAATGGATGAGTAATCAGAAATTCATCCCTGGTCTGGTACCTATGTCATTGATGGACAGAAGCAGTGGGTAAATCACCCCTTATATAAATGAATTTTGTGGGTCACATTTGGGTTGCATGGATAGGCTTTTAAGGGCCCTAGTGGTTGTTAGCCTAATATACACCTATGAACCTATGGAAATCCTGTTATCCTTATCTCATGCAGTATCAACCTGCCCACTTCCTTGGAGCTAACCCTTCCCAGTTCCTTCTCCAATTTCCGTTTCACCAGTGCTCTGAAACTGCTGGTTTCCCATGTGCTACCTCATCTTATTTAAGTGCACATTTCTGGGTCATCCATCAATAAGATCTTCAGCTGGATTCTCCCCTTCTCCTTCACTTTTTCTCATTTTGATAGAGGGTTCTAATCCATGTGGTCACTTCTGAGATTAGCTTCTTTAGTAATAATCACAGAGTACTAAGACTTATTCTTATATTTCTTGTCATACCATACCATACCATACTGAGGGTCACATAGACTGGTCAGCCATCCTTTTCTTTTATAGCTAATAAGGATAATCTCTGATGATTTTTATACTTTAGCCATTGATATGCACATAGCTTAATTCAATTGTCTGTACAACATATAACATTTTTTTCCCCCACTGCTTAGTTGTTCTTTTCTAGACCTTGTGTATTTTGTCAAGTTTTTCTTAAAAGCCTGCAATTTGACATCTTACCTGTAGTCTCTCTTGTCTGGTCTAAAAATTCATTTACTTCTATGTTTCAAACTATCTGTTTCCTATATCACTGTATTTTTTTATTGCAAATCATGTGCTTCTCAGGCTTAATAAAAAAGACTTTTCCTTCTTTGTCAGACTAAATATATTCTTCATTTCATCTTGCTGTTCCTGATATCCTTGTAGCATTTTCATTTACTGAATCAATTACCAAATCATCTTTTTTCACATTTTTGAGCTGTCTTCATCCCAACAGCCAGCTTAATCCATTGATTTTTATATTTGTTGAAATTTCCACCACATTTCCTTAAGATATGTAAATGTTAATCTATGCACCCTTGTGAACAAGAGGAAATTCATCTTATCTTGCTGGCCGTCAACACCCTGCCCCACTGAACTGCTGAATTATTTCAGCATGACAGCCAAAGAGTACGAATGTATTTTGGCATTGCCTATTATGGGATAGGTTTTAGAAGACTGCATTTTTTGCTGGCAAGATGAATTTTATGTAGGCTTATGCTATTTTAACTTGACACCGAATTGCTCATTTTTAGGGCGACCGTGAAAATAAGGAAAACAAATCATCTTTGCATCTTGAATTTCTTGCTCTAACACTTGCATCAACTTGCTTTTCTGACATATGCATTGTTTCTTTTGGCAATTCATTATTTTATTTTTTTAAGAATGAGCATCATTGTCAAATGCCACTTTCAAACATATGGCTTAACTGCGGTGAAAACTAAGGGATAATTTCTTGAGAGTTTTCCATCTGGCTCACAAACTGGACATACACTATCAAAGTGGGTGACTCCATATCGACCAGCAGACCTGTTACCAGTGGGGTTCCACAGGGGTCAGAGCCGGGCCCCCTACTGTTTGGTATATACTTCTCAGATGTTCATAGATTCATAGGTAGGTACTAGGCTATCGGCCCTGGGGCCTATACAAGCCTAGTCAAAAAGTTACCCTGGCTTTTGCTACCCAAGAAAATTATTTTCCTGTGCCACTGTCGAGCAGAGCCACAGAGGTGATCCCTGGGGAGAATTTCCTATTTCCCATCCAATCGTCAAGATTTTTCTTGAAGACTGCTAATGAGCTTTGTTTGATATAGATGGGTAGTTTATTCCAGAGTATGGGAAGTCTCTGGGACAGGAATCTATCCCTCTGGTATGTTCTGTTTATTGTGGTGACAAGGTTTAGGTCCCTAGAGCGTGTAGCTCTGAGGGATTGGGATTTCTTTAAGTGGAGCATGTCTAACAGCTCTGGGTTTGACAAAGCTTTGTATGTTAGGCAGAGATCACCTCTGAGTAGGTGATATGCAATGGAGTAAAGCTGGAGTTTTTTGAGACAGTCTGCGTAGGGCATCTGTTTGAGGCTGGTAATCCTCTTTGTGAGGTATTTCTGTGGCCTTTCCAGTTGTTGTAGATGTCTTGTGAGGTACATACCAAAAGGGGCGTTGTACTCTACAATGGGTCTAATGAGTGATGAGAAGAGGGGAACAATGACCTCTTTTTTTCTGGATGAGAAACCTTTTGTGATGTGTGCCACGTAGAAGGATTTCCTGACTACTGTGGCAATGTGATTATCAAAGGAGAGACTACTGTCCACTTGTGTCCCAAGGTCTCTTATCACACTTTCAGTGTTATGTATACTACCACCTATGTTGTAGTTCATTGTTACAGAGTTTTTACCAAAGGGGATGACAATGGACTTTTTGGCAGTGAGCTTCAGGCCATGGCTTTGACACCAGGCATCTGTCTCAGTGAAGCCCTTTTGTAGGATGTCCACATCGTTAGGAGTTTTGATTATGGCTCCTAGTTTGCAGTCATCTGCGAACTTCATTAGCCAAAGACCTTCTGTGTTAGTCTGTACTTCAGACAAGTAGATACCAAACAGGACAGGACCCAGGACTGAACCCTGTGGTACTCCACTCATCACTGGTCTGAAGTCGGATTTGGAGTCTGCTACTTTCACAGTGTGGGTTCTGTCAGTGAGCCAGTTGGCAACCCATCTTGTGACATAGGGATTTATACCTAGTTTAGTGAGTTTATCTATAATTCCAGAGTGGGGGATGGTGTTGAAAGCCTTGGCAAGATTTAGATAGGCTGTGTGAACCACCTTACCCTTGTCTACGGCTTTGGTGACTGCTTCAAAGAAGTCTATCCGGTTTAGGAGAAATGATTTGCCTTTTACAAACCCGAACTGGGTGATATCCAGAGTTATGAGATTACCAATGTCTTTCTTTATAAGTTCCATGATTATACGTTCCATGGCCTTGCAGACCAGGCTCGTCAGGCTAATGGGGCGGTAGTTCCCAGGGTCCGTGGTGGCTCCCCCCTTGTGGAGTGGGATAACCATTGCTGTGCACCATTCAGCAGGCACAAAGCCTGAGGTGAGGCTATGATTGAACATGGTACTTAGGTGGGGTGCCAGTTTGTTCTGTAGTTCATGTAGAACACAGCCTGGGATGTTGTCTGGTCCCATGGATGCTGTGTTCTTGGCTTTGGAGAGTGTGTTTTTTACCTGTGCAGCCGTGATTACAGGAACTTTGCATTCTTCCGGTATAGAGATGGGCTCTTTAGGGGGTGAGAGGGGGGTAAAGGTAGCACTGAACCTATCTGCCAGGATGTTGGCAATATCAGTTTGGTCTGTATATTTAGTGCCATTGGGATGTAATTCATAGCAGATCTGAGTGTTGCCATTGAGATTCCTGACATAGCAATAGAATGCTTTGTGGTTGTCTTTAGAATCAGTGGCAATTTTGTTTTCATAACAGCTTCTTACTGAGGCTGACTAGGGAGCTCCTCCACTTGTGGGATTTTACTCTCTTTTGCAAGAGTTTCTTCATTCTGTTGTACATTTTGTTTATGGCAGGGACCACCAGATTAGCGTCTTGGTTCTGTTTGGGATAGCACGATCCATGCACTCATGTAAGTGCTTATAAATTGCAATTGTGTAGGATTCAGTAGTCGTAACTATGTTGTCCATCTGCATGGGTGTCATGAAGTTCACCACTTCAGTCTTAAGAAGCATGAAGTTGGCTTTGGAGAAATTTTTTACCATGGTTTCCTTAATGGGGGGTGGAGGCAGGATGTGGATATCTAGGGTAATTAGCTTATGGTCAGATCGGACCAATGAGGCGTTGACTTCAGGTGTGGAACACCGGTCACTCATATTGGTAATGACTAGAGCTAGGATATTGTTGCCCCTGGTGGGGGTGTGGATAAGTTGATCCAGGGCATTGTGGTTTATGAATTCCAGAAAGCGTTGAGCAAAGGAGTTGGTACATGAGTAGTTTTCCCAGTTAATGGTGGGGTAGTTGAAATCGCCCATTATTAGGGTGTTTGGTTTAGGTCAGAAATTAAGGGATTGTGGCTGACCAAGTTTGCAAATGACTGCAAACTAGATGCACTCATTGAATTCCCTAATTATGTCAGTATATTCCATGAGGGTGTCACTCAGACCAACTACTAGTGTATTAGTCACAGTCTCATACTGAATACAAAGAAATGCATCATCATTCCCTTCAGCACAATGCCCCTCACACTATCAAATCAACAACAATACCCTAAGTACCCATGAAGTGGCAAGAGAACTGGGATCACAAGTTGACTGCAACCTTAACTTTGGCCATCATGTGTCTACTGTAGTAAGGAAGGCTTTCTATGTAGCACATTTTTTTAGTAAAGGCATCACTTCAAGAGCAAAACAGGTTATAATCCCTCTATACTCAGCACTAATCTGGCCCATAATTGAGTATAACACCCCGTTCAGCATGCACCCTACAAAGTTCCTGTGGCAACTGGATAGACCTCAAAGGTTTCTAACAAAGAAGATCAAGAGGCTCCAGCATGTGCCTTACACAGACTGACTAAAGTCCCTGTCACTAAACTCTGTATTGTACAGGCTTCTTAAGGGAGACTTATGCCTGTCCTATAGAGTAATCCAAGACCCAAACCTAATGAACTTGCTGCATATCAGTAAATCAAATGGGATTAGGGCTACCTATTCCAGGGACCTAAATATGGGCTGTGACTTAAATAGGACATGCTGGAGGGACAGACTTATCTCCCAGCGACTGTCACATCTTTGGAACAGGCTGCTAATTCATGTGAAACAGAGCACCTCTATGACACTGTTCAGGAGGATCCTCGACAAATGAATGGGGTAAGATATATTCTTAACAGGGATAGTGCCCACAACCCTCCTGAATATACAGTATTGAGTATTGACTAGCATTTTCATGGTATTATATTGGGATGAAATGGCTAGGCTTAACATGACCTCCAGATCAACAGCCTAGTAATCTCCTGTGATCCTATGATCCTATGTAGATAACCCAGTAATATACTGATAGAAATTCTTAAGACAATAAGCAACATAACATGGTGAGTGACATAGGTATGATACTATAAAATATGAAATAATGGCAGGGGAAATATTTGTAATTTCTGAATTATCTGACAATGTTATAATGGTGAATGTGAATGTATTTTATTTATTTTATTTAGCTATGGCTGAAAACAACTCATCAGAATCCACTTACAGTGGAAGCCTAAGTAGAAAAAACCCTTATAGTATTCTTAAAAGAAGGCATATGGAAATGAGAAAAGCATTTTATGTTTATATGATCAGCTTATTTTTAAGTGAATCGTGTCAGATTAACCCAATATATTTAATGGCTTTAGTGTGGTCACTGTTATAACTTACTTTGTGACTGTACAACTTTAGAGTTGGTAAAAGGGGTGCATGGGGAAAAGCTGCTTTATATAGGGGTGCCAGGCTTGTCTCCTACACAATATGTGTGCCATGCTGAATCCAATCAAAATTTATCAGACTGTGGTTTGCTGAAAGAGTCTTTATTCCAATAAATTATAGCCAAGTAAAGTAATGATATACAGTACAATAAACCGCAGCATTCATTAAGTATGTTGCAAGTAACAGTGATTTTTTTATGTATTTCATTAAATATTAACAATTATCAGAAGTAGTAATACAGTAACAAATATAGTAGGAATTAAAACTCCAGGCATGCTCAATATTTTTATATAACAGTATTTAGCAAAGCATATTGATTTTACTAATAATGGAGAACAATAAATGGACATAGGTTCATAAGTTACTATGAGGCTAACTTTGCTTGTGGGCCATTTTAAGCCTAGCCAATTACCCCATGTGAGAATCAAACCCTGCACCCTATGTGTGTAAGACAACCACCTTAACCATTATACCAACCTCCCACCCTAATTATAATGATAGCAGCAGACTGTATCCAATCCTACTATAAAGCAATAAACTAGCAGTAAGAGTAAGTAATATGAGCTGCTAGTTACACAGTAATACAATGTATAGTAGACCTTCTGCAATACCAAGAAAAAAATTCCATTTGTGAGAGAAATGCAGACTGCCATAGTCTTCCCATCAATATCCTACTACTTTTATATGAACTGGCTATTACATCTTGCATGAATCAATGGCTGATATTCACAAAGAGAAGTGAATAAAGGACAGGCTGAAGATCTATTAATTGGATAAGCCTAACTCAGGATGACTATATATTTTTTGACTTTATTACTTCCATAGTGTGTATTACAGTTATGTGCAATCCTCATGCATGGTGCACCATATCTCCTCACCAGTTGGCTGCTTCATTTCCTACCCTATCGCAACCTCCACCCCTTGTTTTCCTTTGGGTTTGGCCTCTCCTTTCTCCTGGTATGATTTTCAGTCCTGTATACTCTGTCCGTTGCTTTTTTTTATTTTTCCATCTCCTCCTTTACTCATTCTGGTCAGTTTGCAGGAACCACTTGTGTAAGTCATGTCCCTATGCTATTTTTCTTCCCTTCTATTTCAGAGTGACGGTGGTTTTAATGTCTATACTCAGCAGTAAAAAATAATGTTATTTTCTGTTTCTTTCTGGATGCTGCCCTCTTTCTTTATGACCTATATGGAATATTCATAAATATACTTCCTTTTAAAATGTTTCCTGAAATGCTCTGTGCCTGCTTTTCTGTACCCATCCCCAGTTCCAGAATATGTACATTGTTTCTTTCTATCCTCATGACACCTCTTCCATCTGCTACCCTCCTTTCTGCCTTCCTTTACCAATCTCATTGGGGTTAGATACTATCTATGCCTATTCTCAGTTTTCAGTGTTTGATGTTGTGTACTTCCTGCATGTGTGGCACTACCTAACTTGTGTACTTTCTGCATGTGTGGCACTACCTAACTTGTGTACTTTCTGCATGTGTGGCACTACCTAACTTGTGTACTTTCTGCATGTGTGGCACTACCTAACATGTGTACTGACAGTATCCTGCAGCTCCCTTCCATCCTTCCTTTCTCCCTTTCCCAATTCTTTCTCATTTTTACTTCTTTGATTTGGTCTCTTCTTTCTGTTAGATCATAAATCTGTTTGGTCCTTTGTCTCTGTAACCTCTTGCACTTTCTCCAAGGTGCCATCCTCTCCTCTTCTGCCTGTTCCTTTTTTCTGCAGCCATCTTGGTGTTCTTTTTGCAGGTCTTCCTGAGTTCTAAGTAGCACCACAACCAGACTCTGGTATTCTGCGTTTCTGTATTAACTCCTTCTTCTGTATTCATAAATCTTCCTCTTGGGCTATTCTACTTCTCCTCCATATTTTTTTCATTTTCTCCCATATTTCTACCCCCACCCTTCTGTTCTTTTCAGTGTTTTGAGGTTTCCTTCACCCCATTTCATGCATCACAGCTGTTTTAGTGCCTCCTCATTCATGTCCTCTCTCTTACTCCCTTTTGCTTAACCTCCTACACTTGTAAACCCTGACTGATGTTGCATGTCGGTTCATATGTGGTGATATGCGAGAGCCTCCAGTCCTCCCTTCTCCTATTCATTCTCATTTTTCCCTGCTTGAGCTTTTCCTCTTACCTTTATTGCTCCAGACCTTTAAATCTTTCTCCATTTGCTGTAGCCTTTTGTCCCTGGGGTAGTTTGTATGTTGTGGATCAGGTTGGGGATTATAGTGTGGTATTATCATCCTTGTTGCATTAATTTTTCCAAGTAATGTACATGTCTTTTCTCTCCTCACATAGTATCCCTTATCCTTTTACATCTTCCTACAGGTGCATCTCTATTGTCTCTCTCACTGAATTCCCAACATGGAGACCTAGGTATTTATGGAATTCTACTTCTTTTATGTCATCTCTTCCACCTTTCCCTTTCCTTTTTCTAACCTTACTACCACTGTCTTTTTGCCATTGCACCTAACTGTCACCATTTCCAAGAGTTTCTCAAATGTCTCCCTTATAGTTTCAACTGCTGCAGCCACATTCTCTGAAATTAACATGCAGTCATCTGAATATAACACAACCTTAGATTTTATCCCATAATTTTCTTCAAGTATTACTACATTGTCCATGGATAGTGGGCACCCTGTCTGTCCCTCATTCTATCCTTTTATCATCAAATATTCCTCCATTTATGAGCATTTCCATTTCCGGGTCTTAATACATGACATATGTCCAAAGTATAAACTTTTCCCTACCTGCTCTTGTTGCAGGTATTCCAAAGGAATCCCAACTTGGCCAAATCAAAGAGTACATTCTCATCCTTCCCCCCTGCTTCTTTTCCTCCCTGTACATGAATTCCAGATGATCCCATAATTTTTTGTTTGCCTTCCTTCCCTTCAAGATGCCGTTTTGTCCTGTTTGTATTGCTTTTGTCAATACTTTATCCAGTCTCCGTTCCAAAACCATTGACAAAATCTTGATGTCTGCATTAATCAAAAAGATAGACCTATAATTTCCCACTTCCTCCCTTTCTCTTCCTCCTTTAGGTATTGTGGTCATCCTTCTCTGTACACTTTTTGATATTTTCCCATGTCCTGCATTTTCTTGTACTCCTCTGGGACTTTCCACATTTCTTACCTTTGCCATTTGTAGTACTCTAGGGGAATCCATACAGACCTCCAGCTTTCTCCTACTTCATCTTTGTATACAGCTTACCTTATCTCATCTCTTGTTACTTCTGCAGTCAGCTTGTTTCTTTGTTTGTCCCACAGTATATATACCTTTACAGTTTTTCCTAGTTCCATTCTGAGATTCTGTCCCTTCCTGTTGTTTGTAAATTTCCCTGTAGTATTCCTTAAATCTTTCACTCATTTGATCATCCTCTTTTAAATATTGTCTGTTTTCTCCCCTTAGCCTCCATACCTCTATATCTTCTCTCTCTTGTCTCTCTCTCTCTCTCTCTCTCCCTTTATCTATGCTGCTACTCTTTGCATTTCTTGACTAGCTCTCTCTGATACTGTTTTATAGCCTTTTTTCTCTGATCCTCAGAAATTCCTTCTGCTTTCATTTTTTTCTGTCTTCTCTTTGCACTTCCCTAGCCCTCATGCCAGCTCCCTAACCATTCTTCCTTCTTTCCCTCTGCACTCATCATATTTCCTGACAGTGACCTTGATCCCAACCTACCAGTGTTGTCTCCCTGTTTATTCCTGATTTTCATATTGCCCTAGATAGATTATATTACTTGTTCTTGCATAGGTTCCTTGTCTTCTATCTCCTTCTGTTTATAGCTACCCACCTCCACTCCCTTCTCATTATTTCCTGTCCCTTCACACTTCCCTTAAGTTTCCCTGCTGCATGATCTGCTGTGTGTCTTTCCTGCATGTGGATCACTATTTACATTAGTTTAGTTTTTCCTTCCTTAAGAACCTGTCTCACCTACTTCTGTGTACCCAAATGTTTCTTGTGAAGGTATATTCCAATTTGGTTAGATACCTTTCCATCCATATGATCAGCCACCCTCCCTCTTTCAGTCCTTGGGCTAAATTTTTTCTTACATATTTTTGTTATATTCCTGCACTGCAAACAGTGTCTTTTTTCGACTTTTTTGGTGACATTGTACTCCCCCATATTAAATGTCTTCCTCTTTTTCTTGTCTGTGTGAAGTTATCAAAAAGGTTTTTATGAATTCTTTCTTCATCCTTTTTGGTGCATATATGTTTTCTATTGTCCATCATGTACATTCCATTTCCACCCTTCCCTGCTAGGTGTTCCAGCTACCTATATCACTTTTAATCCTTTTCTCTGTGGTTGTAAGAAGGCCTTTGTGAAATACAATTGCTACACCCTCTTTCCTCCCTCAGCTTTGTTGTCCATTTATCCCTTAGGTAGTTCTAACATAGTATCTTCTTCCCATCTCTAATATTTGGGTTTGATTCTTGCAATAGAATGTCTCATCAATTCCTCTTTACTAAATTCTCCTTTTAATTAATTGACAAACCAGCAACATTCTATGTAATTATCCTTATTTTTTTTTTCTGTTTTGACTCACCCCCCCCCCCTCCTTACTTTCCCAGTTGGTACCACCTAGCATAACCGTTTTGCTGGGCCACCCTCTGAGCAGAACATTGTATTCTTTCATGGCAACCCCTCTACCCCATCCCTGGCCTCTGGATCCCTGATGTATGACTCTTGCGAGTGCATGGGTATTCCCTGGAGATGGGCCTTTTAAGACTGTCTTTTGTTCCCTTTCAATGTCCCTGACAATAATACATAGCATGCCAACTATGTATTGACATCACAACCTTTTTATATTACAATATTCCCATAAATTAGTCTCCCTTTTCCACTGCTGCTCACCAGTCTGGTGTATCAGTTCAATTATGTGAAAGTCTGGCATGTCACGTTTTATCCCAGTTTTACATTTCTTTACTGTGATACTTATTTATGACCATTCTTTTATTTTACATTTCTCTGCAGGTCATTTTGTCATTTACATTTCTCCTGTTTCTCCCCTTACATTCATCTTCATGGCCCACAGTAGTTACATTAGCAGTAATTACTTATTTCTACTTAGGCTTAGATATTAACCATGTCTACTACAATTTATTGTACATCATTAAATAGCCATGAAAAATATATGATTTACCTTGGAGGCTTGTCCCTATGTTTCCCTTGTCTGCATTATCCATCACTGGCATGAGAATTGATTCAGTTCTTCCAATGGTTTGTAAAGTTTGATATTGTGTTCCTCATGGCATGTTTTACAAAGTAAGGTTCCGTTTCATTTAATACATCCTTCCTGTCCCACGCACAGGCACCTGCCTCTCAGTGTCTGTTCATTCCACTTATTTATTGCTTCTCTCTTTCTTTTGTTACTGTAATTCCTTATGTAGTACTGCTTTTTACCTCATTACATCTGCCATCCATTATAAAATCTTTTATCCAGCTTGTTTTTTTCCCTCATCTGTCCAGCAGTTCACTTTTGAGTTTCTCAAGAATCCGATGTACTGTCCTCCCATCTCATTGGAGCTCTCACTTGGATGTCTCTGCTTATGCTTCTTTCTTTGATTTTGTTCCTAAATTAGAGGCTTCACATGTCTCTGTCTCTTTCATATAACTCTTCCACTTGTATCCACACCACCATCTTGTGGTGTGTCTCCTGCTCATCTCTTTTATTAGCATGTGGCCAATCTGCACTTCCTGGTCTTGGCTTCTTCTCTGTGTGTGGTTTCAGCATCTGATGTTGCATGCCCTCCCAGTGTCTCTTCATCCCCTCTGACATATAAGGTTGCTTTCCAATTTCCTGTATTGCAGTCCATGTACTGCCTGTGTTGTTTAGCTGTGTGTGATACCTTTGTTTAAACTTTTGAACACCCTCCATATTGTATAGCCTGAACCATTTCCCTGTCTGCTATCATATGTCTCAGATTCTTAGTGCAAAAAATCTAGACAAAGCCATAAATAATGGGGGGACATTGGACCAAAAATAGGGACACTTTTTAAATATTGCTCTTATAAACTTAGAAAGTTAATGGAATAACATGTTTTACATTAACATGGATTTTCCAAAGGGTATGAAGTGTGAAACTCGATTGGCTGTTATTATTTTCCTCAATGATTTGCCACTGATTTGGCAAAAAAACAAAATTTTATTAGGAACGTACCAAAAATAAGAGGGGAAAAATCTGGGCATTCTGTGAAAATTTGGACAGTTGAGAGGTATGCCTGCTGTACTAACAGAATTAGAGTTTTTCAGTGATACAGCTCTTCCATGTACTCTTAGTTTATATAATACTTCCAGCATAACTTACCTTCTCTTACAGAGCGTTTCTGATCAACCTTCAACCACCTTTATGAAGATCCCTACGAACTGGATAACTTTTGTCTTTTTGCACGCCTTATTATTTCACTTTATTACAATAATGATAATGAACCATTGGGTCTGCGTTCTACCGCTTGCCACGCTCCTATTCTGTGCATCCTCTCTGTTAATAGCGATTCATTTCCTGGAATGGTAAATCTCTCATGTAACAGCTGTATTACAAACTGCTCAACTTCACTATCACTCATTCGCTCCCTCTCTCTCCCTTTCTCTCTCTTTTATTACAATTATCCTGATGTCAGTACTTCTTGAGAGATTTTTTTTATATCAACCATCTTTTTCAGTATTTTTATTACATCTATTAGTTCATGTATTCTGTGAGTCTGTTCCTGTATTTCAGCTTTAATAGATACTTTATCTTCCTCCAGATCTGATAGATTCCCTTGTAGGTTTTCTGCTTCTGTTTGCTGTTGTTTCACTGTCTCTTTCAAGGAACTCACATCCTGGCCTACTGTGTTTAACTTTTCAAACAAAATGAACTATTGCTCCTCCTTATTAGCAGCTTTAAAACTGCCATTTACCGCCCCTTTTCCCTTTCTTCTTGCTCACTTATCTTTTGTCATGTTCTTTTGTTTGTTTTTGTGTTGTTGCTGTTTTTTTTCCTCCCTGGGAACACTATTTTTATCCAAATTGCTGTAGGCCCTGCCCAGAGCTTTGGGCTTAAGCAGCCATCTCAGCTTGGCACTCTAGCAGTATTTTAGGAAAACTATGTTTACTAATAACAGAGGCTTAACACTTGAACAACAACAAAAAATTAGTTTGCCATTGGTCTTGTACACAGATCAAAGTCTGCCATTGGTCAATGCATGTTACATGATACACATCAAGCTTTACATTATTACGAATAGTAATGATGCAGGCATTTTTTTTTACAGAAAACATTGGCATTATTCTCTTACCTATTATTAAAGTGGTTTCTTTTGTCCTGATTGCATCCAGTTTGAAAATATAATGGACACAATTCAGATAGGTTATTGTGCGGTATAAGCCTGATATACTCCTCACACCAAGCATTTCTAGTTCAGAGACGGCCCTACTAGTGTGATCTACTACAAAGTGATGCACGGCTCCTGCATGAAAGTTCAGCAGTGTTGGGTCTCACAGAGGGCTTCCCGGTGGGAGTGGGTGTGCATCATAGTGAGCTATATCTGTGGCCTACCATAAATGCTAATGAGATATTCTAGGGGAGTTTCCTGTGCTAATCACCCATGTGCTCTCCTCCTGAAAATTCCTGGAGTAAAGCCTTTATGTAACTGACTGAGTCAGGGAATGACCTTGCTGATAACTTACCTCAGCTGGCTGTGATAATAAACACAGCCTAAAGCTCACATTCACCCATTGCTTCCAGTTGGTAAGTGCCAGGTGTTTAGTTGATAGGGTGTGTGCGTGTGTGCGTGTGTGTGTGTGTGTGTGTGTGTGTGTGTGTGTGTGTGTGTGTGTGTGTGTGTGTGTGTGTGTGTGTGTGTGTGTGTGTGTGTGTGTGTGTGTGTGTGTGTGTGTGTGTGTGTGTGTGTGTGTGTGTGTGTGTAGGTGGGTGGACTGTCACAGCTCGATATGTCCCATATGAACAAATCCTCAAATCCTGTAATATTAGGGGGGACTAGTCACCCGGGATATCTCTTTATATTGTGTCTTAACGGCACTTAAAAAGATAAAAGAGCAAGGTTTGCATCATGAAAAACCTGGAGCAGGAATGTAATTTTCATATCTTGCCTTAAAGGCTCTTAAAAAGATTCAAATCTGGTACCCTTGGCACTCACACATAGCTAAGCCAGCTGCACGTTCATTAGACACCAGGAATAGTCCTATCATATTATCTTAAGTCTTTGAAAATAAAAATAAATAAAGTAAAAAATGGGGTAGTTTTAAACTCTACACTCTTGAAGCAGGATGCAAGAACCTTGATGACCTTCTATATTAACTGAAGAGTTAGTATAAAAGAACTTTTTTATATAATAAGAACTATGAAGATCTAATGTCTGCCATTATCCTTTGATCACAATGGTCCACCTGTTAGCAAGGAAAGGACATGTATAAGAGACAACGGCAAGAGTGTTCTGTGAAATCAGGTCACTTGAGAGGGATGAGGGTATGTCCATGTGAAGGGAGGCTTCAGAAGAAAGCCAGAAGAAACACTAGAAGACAGCATAGAAATTTTTAAACTATTACTTTGACTCACTGAAAAAGTTAATAGAGCAACAGGACTAACATCACAATGTACTTTAATCAAAATAAGAAAAATTAACTGTAATCTCTGGCATTACTGACTAACTGTAAGGATCTGTGATTTAGAAAGCAGGAACAAAAAAGAAAATACATTGGGGATGCTATGTACACTGTGAGACAGATAAGAGTTTTTTTGGTGCGTGTGTGTGTGTGTGTGTGTGTGTGTGTGTGTGTGTGTGTGTGTGTGTGTGTGTGTGTGTGTGTGTGCATGCATGTGTGTTTGTATGTGTACATGTATGTAGGAGAATGAATGGCAGGGTGCCTGTGCCAACTTAAAGCATCGGACATTAGTGGTGACCACAGGAAAGTGTTGATTTGCACTTGCAGTAATTATCAATGATTTGGAGACATGCAGATCACCTGATAATGAGGTCCTACCTTATTGTGGCTACCATGTCTCTGCATTACATTTTCCTGCATGGCGGAAACAGTTCCTTTTGGCCATGGCTCTTATCACTGATAGTGTTGTCGAATCCCCAGGAACATCTTACTGTCCACACAGTACATTTTTCCTCATGTTTTAATTGAGTAACACACAGTGAAGTCCCTTCTGAATAACAATATTTTATTAATATTGTTGACAGCATTTGAAAATGAATTTGTAAAAACAAAAGGCAATCAAAATTGTCCCCACGTTTCTGTTAACTTTTGTTAAGGTCTCTATTAATTTTTATTCCTGACTTTTTTTTCAAAAACGCAGTAAAACTCATGAATAATTTATCTATTAATATCAAGTACAAGAAAACAAAAGAACAACTATGGCAAGTTTAAAAACAATTTAAGATGAAAAGAGTGCTAACATCTCCCAAAGGAAAAGCAGCTTTATATATTCCTGCTACATGCCATCTTGGCTATTAAAAATGTAGAAATTATGAAATACATTCATTTTTTAAGCAGGTCTAATTTTATATTGGCCATAAGTAACATTAAAATAGTTTGATCAAGAGGCATTTCATAGATTACTTAGTTTCATCTAATCCATAGATATATGCCCTTATTTAATTTGTCATTGTAATTGTATGAATAATATACAATTATATGGTCTGCACTGATTTAATAAGCTATCTTTTCTCAGTTCTATTATGAGTAAACAAAGTTCAACCTGCTGAGGATCAGAATCACTGAACTGCATTCTCCAAAAAATAAAGAAATAATAAAATAAATGGCTGAAATTTTTATTAGGGACAAGATCTCTTGCAAAAAATACCTTTTAAAGGGATTTTTGCAGGGGGACAAGACCGCATGCACTCAAAATTATATATGCCAACTCCATGGTTTCATCAACTCAAAGACAGGGGAAATTACACCAAAGAAGGGCATCATTGCCTGCATAACTAAATGCTTTAGTTGCTACCTGTACTGTTACAACTGTAGTGGCTATACCATTGCACAGCTCTGGGCTGCTCCCTGCTTTTTCTCCATTCTATCCTGCTCCCCCACTCTCCTACCTTCCTCTAATCTCTTTTGCTCTTTGAAAGCTCTCTTACTGCTGTGCCCCCTCTGCTCATTCTCTGTTCTTTCCTACTCTGACCTAAACATTCAGCATTACTCTATTCCCTCTTCCCATCCCCTGGTTCTGTATTTCTGAACTATTGCCTCCAGCTCCCACAGATCTACTCAGGGTATTTCTCTCTGAGCTTTTCTGCCTCCCCCCCTTCCTCTCCTGCTCACTCAGCTGACAAACTTACCTGCTTTACTGATTGTTTTCTGGGATTTTTCTCCCTGGGTATAGCCCCACTCCATTTCGCCCTCGCTATGCTTGGGCTCACTTTGTTCCCCATACCCTATCCCCATTCAATTTCATTTATATCATCCTATCCCTCACCTTCCTGTCTCATTCCTCCACTCACATCCAACTTCCTGCCAGGAACCTGTCCCACCTCTTCACTAGCCATACTTTAACTACATCACTTCCTACCTTTACCTAGTACACCCAATCCACAACTTCTGTAAAACACTCCAATATGCTTTCACTCCTACATTTCCCACCCACATATATGTTCCCCCACCTCCTGCTCCTATGAAACTCTCACAACTACTTCTACCTTTATTATTTCTCCATCTCTCTTCAACTTATTTACCACCTGTCTTCATAAACTAACTATATTTCAAAAGTACCCACCTACCTGTAAATCCAAACCTAAATTCTACAAGCAGCTCTTATATTTTACTCCACTAACCCTTATTAGTAGCCTACTCCACTCTGGAGACATCTACCCCAACCTAGGCCCCCTTTCCTCTCTCCACAGTCACATTCCCCACATCTCTTCCTCCACCTCCCTCTCTCCTCACACTTCCCACCTTCCTCATCCTCAGTCAAAACACTTCTTTATACAAACACCTAACTATCCTCTCACTAAATATTCAAAGCCTACCCAACAAAATCACTAAACTACACATCTGTATAGCCCATACCACCCCTCATATTCTGTCCTTATCTGAAACATGACTCAAGCCACACATCATTAACAATGAAATACTCCCACCTGGTTATAATATCTACTGGTCTGACAGATTCCCCCCAAAAAGGGGGCAGTGTAGCCATCCTCAACTCTGATGGCCTAAACCTCTCACTTGTCACCATCCCTATCCCTGACCTCCACCCTGCTGAACTTATCATCCTAAATTGTCACCTAAACCCACACAAGAAATTTGCTATTGCTTCCACCTATATCCCCCCTGGAAATAATATACCCACCCTAGAAAACATCCTATCCTGGTTTTCCTACAACATACACTATGAAACCCTCATTCTTGGAGACGTCAATATAGACTGGTCCAAACCTACAACTGACTCTCCACAACTGAGTATGAACCTACAAGGTTTCCATCAACTAATAACATCCCTCACATACCTACATAAAAACTCATCATCCAGTAAATCCTCCAACAACACAATCATAACACCTGAACCACACACACAAAGCTCCTAGATGTCATCATTGATGACAAACTCAAATTCAACCAGCACATACTCCAGTGTATAAAAAAACACACCAGAAACTAGGTTTACTATATCACAACACATTTCTAACGTCTAATGCAAGATACTCTCTAGCACAGGCACTCCTCCTCCCCTCCCTTCTATATGCTGCCTCAATTCTAACCAACATTCAGCCCACAACCTTGTACAAAGTTCAACAAACATACCATAAAACAGCTAGATTCATTATGAACTCACCTTACAACTCACACCACTGCCTTGCCCTAAACTCTCTCCAATGGCTCGAACTTCCCCAACAACTCCTTCTATCACAATTTCAAATAATTCACTCTATTCTATACACACCATCTTCCTATCCAGCCCTCTCATCCCTGGTCCTCACCTATACCCCATCTCAGACACTCCGCACCTCATACCAACAACTCCTGAATATCTACCAACCCAAGAAAAATGTGAGTAAACAAATGCTCTGTAGCCCAAGCGTGGAACAAACTTCCCTTAGATATACGTTCCATTACCCACCCATCATACTTTAAAAAAGAACTTAAACTTCATCTACTTAATACCAAGAGCTGCCCCTGCCATCACCCAACCTAATCCCCCTCTACCCCTGTATATGTATCTACAATAAGCTCTCAAATTTCACCTAGTTATCTTCTATGTGGCTACCTACTAAACCCATTCAATCTAAACTGGAGATTTAATACAACTCCTAACCTTTAAAAAAACGTCAGGTAAAACAGCTTAAACTAAGTGCTGAAAAATGTCATTAAAAAATAATTAAATATATAACTTTAAATAACATGTACCTCTGCTCTCACCTCTGCTCACTGGGTTGAATTCTACTATATAAAAATCTAAATTAGATTAATTTAACATGTGATATGATGAAAAATAATTTAAAAAATGAAATGAATAATTAGTCTAAGCATTTATAGCATTTTCCCTTATCTAAAAAGGGAAAAAATTTTTTTTTTCATAAAAAGGAAAAAAGGATTTATTCAGTCTTAGATTTTTTTCAAATATTATATTTTTACTGTTAATTCACATTTTTTTTTTTTAATAATAAAATGTATTCTCGCTTTCATAATAAAAGATCTCTATACTATATCTCACACGAAGCATTTTTCACTAATTTATTCATGCTATTACACTTGCCTCATACATTATGAACATTCATTGGAGGGTATAGCTAACCTTCAATCATACTTGAGCTGTATTCTAGGGCTATTAATTAATTGATTAAGGGGAGAAATGTACACCAGCTTAATGACTTACACTACTTACTTGCTATGGTGTTTATATAATATAAATATATATATATATATCTATATATATATATATATATATATATATATATATATATATATATATATATATATATATATAATAGAAAGACAGAGATGATGGTTTGTTCATGTACTAGGCTAACAAGGCCCCTGGTTTATAAGCCTAGGGAAAGCCAAAAGAATTGTTTAGCCCACAATGTCCTTTCCCAGTGCTTTCCCAGTGGCAGCCCAGCAGGGCCACTGAAATATTTCCCATTTTCCCATCCACTTTCCAAGATTTCTCTTGATTCTCTTGTGTGGGCTGATTTCTTGAAGAAAGTCTATTCCAGAGCATGGGCAGTCTCTGGGTGGGGAACCTGTCCTCCCCAGTCTCAATCTGGATTGTGAGTGAAGTGATGTTGATTAGTTACTTATAAAAAGTATTTACTTATACTAGTTATTTTTAAGTTGAGTAAGTATATTACTATTACTTATTACTTTTCTAAAAAGTTATATATTACTATTACTAGTTTACTACTACTATAACTAAGTTTTTTTTAATTAGTATTTTTTATTAATTAATTTTATCGTTTATATTCACATATTTATTGTTTTTATGTTACATGCTTACTGCACATGAATGAGTGTATTATTAAAGCTGTATACTCACTGTATTACAATAAAGATAAATAGCATTTTACAGTTTACAAAGTCCCACTGACCAGTCTTTATAGTCAGAGCCACAATGTAATATTTAAACCAAAGTGCACATAGCCAGCAACACAAGACCCATAACAAGTTACAACCCATCAATATTTCAACAACATACATTAGGTTAATCTGATAAAAGTGATGCTGAGGACACAAAAATACTTACAGAATATGTCATAAAGGTCTAGCAAGACTACTATCATAACAAAGTCTAGAGACCTGCTAAAACAAAATCGCCAAATTCGCCACAGGGGCATCCTACCCTAGTCACCACTGTATCTCACATGCTGAACTAGGCTGGCTTGAACTCCCTCACCTCCTTCAATGGTATCAACTCTCACTCACCCACAAACTAGTAAACCATCCACTAAATGTCCCATCCCTCCAGAATCTACTCCAACCCCATCGCACCACCAGACCACTAAGATCCAGCAACAAAAATCACTTGCAGACCACTAAAGCCAACAACTCTGCTGGCGAAGCACTATTCTCTTGCGCCACCCACAATTGTCTCCATACCATCATGCACCCACTGCAAAACTTTACTAAAAGTGCACCTAAAAACATGCTGGCTATGCCCTTGCAACTCCTACTCTAATATCACCCACCCCATCCAACCACTACCTTTCTTTCCACCCCACTAACTACCTGATTATAGCAAGCTCAGATGCTCATAAGCCTAGTACTTATACAGCAGGAACCTCTTATTGTAACATTTGTTAATGTCTGTTATGTACTTTGCAAATAAAGATTCTAGTTGTCTACTGATGTACTATGTTCTTCATCTGTAAATATGTTTGTAATTAATTGCTATGTTAATCAAATTGTTAATCGCTATGTAACCCAATGTAACTACTCTCTGTTTATTTTAACTGTGGAACTTTTCTCTCCGGGCCTCCTCTGAAAATGGACCTACGTCCAGAAGGACACTCTCGGTCAGCAAATGTAAATAAATAATAAATAAATAAAGTCAACCAAAATATCACTATATATAACTATTCACATCACAATGACTAAAGAATCACTACACATTTTTGTTGGCTCGAAGAAGGAGCAGCTTTTCAAAGTGTTAGTGGTGAGTCTATTTCTTCTTGCAGTCAGCACTTGTCCACCAAGACTGAACAGGCATTTAACAGGTGCACTAGATGGCAGAGGTGTATTAGTGTTAAGAAATATCTTCTTGACAATAGGGTAACTCTTCAGAGAAGATATTTCTTTGGAAGGGTCAGCCAGATACATTTCCATCTGAGAAGATATGCTGACACTGGCTGCTGTCGATTCTTTGAAGTTGAAAAAGCTGTCTTCAGCAGTTAGTGCATAAGCTTCAGATGACCCATGCTCAGGTTCATCCACTTTCTGCATGGCATCAAGCAGCAGAGCCTTGCCTCTGAGTTTCTGCTCTTCGCTGCCCATCCATCTCAAATGGAACTAAGGATGCACTATGCTAACCAGAATGAGCTCTTCTCACTCCAGAAGGTGATTGAACTGAGCCTCAATGCCTTTAAGAAGAGCATCGACTAGTGGCACAATGAGCTTCACAGACTGCCTGACTTTGGACAACTTGTTTTTCAAGCACATAATGGTGGGGATCAGGATTCCCATGAAACATTTCAGCTCCAACTGCAGGATGTCCAGAGCCATTGCCAGGGGCTGCATTGCTTGCACAAACTCATCAAAAAAGGTCATTTGAGCAGGCCTGAAGATGCCAATTCCAGTCTCTTCACATATCTCATTCAGCAAGCCTTCACCCTGAGCTGCAATGTGGTGAATTCTCTCGATTGCATAGAAAGTGGAATTCCATCGCATCACATTGGGAACAATCAATGCCAGATCACACTTATTGCGAACCACCTCAGCAGCTTGGGTGCTGCGACTAGCCTTGTTCCAAGCAGCATAGCATTTGGCCATGGTGCTTTACATGATCTTTTTATACTGTGCATCATCACAATCAGATTCAGCATTATGCACAGCAACTAGATTCAATGTATGTGCTGCACATCTTAGATGGGACGGCAGTGAATAGGTACTCTCACTTTGCCCTGACTGACTCAGCACGGCTGTCACATTGTTGTAAATCACTTCACCATCGCCATCGTCATCCTCATCTTGGGACAGAATGCCTGTAGTCTGAAATCTCTCACATTCTGCGAAGACATTGAAAGCCTTTACAAAATTGCTGCCATAGTCCATAATTGTCACACACACCTTTTGATCTATCTTGTACTTAATGTGAATGCTATCAAGAATTGACGCTATGAGATCGTATGTATGCCTCCCCTGTATTCTGCAGCATGACAAAGCAGCTGACTTTCGTTGAAGTGTGTCATAGTTGATCCGGTGGGTGGTAACGCCAAAGAAACTATGATTCTGATGGGTCCAAATGTCAGCTGTAGTGCAAACAGTTGAAACACTTGCTAAAGTTTCCATCAGATTTTCCTTCATATCACTGAACTGTTTCTCAACCTGTTCGACAAGAGTTTTCCTACTCATGACCACCTTTCCTGTTGCAGGCCATTTACAAGGTTGATGAAGGATGACTGCTCGACAACGCTGAAACACTGCATGTCATTTACCAAAAAGTCAATGATCAGACAATCCACTTTGGACTGTGTGACATGACCAAAACCAATGAATGCTGCAATAGATGGCTGTGTCAATGATATCTTGTCCGACTTGTCAGGCCCGGAATCAACTGCTTTCCTTTTCAAACTATTTAGCTTTCCAAGTATGATAGGATGTGATGTCTGAAGGTGCTTTTTTAAATTCAACATACTGTATGCTGAAGTTCTGTAGGTCTTCTTTGTCTGTGGACATAACTTACATTTCACATCAATGTTTTTTCTGTTTGTAATTAGGTCAAAGAATTCTGTGTAAACGGATTGTTCAAATGAACTTCAACTTTCCATCTCTGAGTGAAAGCACTAAGCAGAAAAATAAATGAATGTGCGTGGAATATCTATATACTGCAAATGGTTTAATTCCTAATTGTCAAAATGTGGCTCTGATCTGCTGATGCTTAAAATAAAGGAACTGCCAGAAATACAAAAAAAGAAAAGAAAATGTAACTGTATAGAACTTTTTTCTTCTTTTTTTTTTTTTTTTTTAAAACATGAACCTACAGTGAAGGAATTTTCTGAATAAAACAATGATTTTGTATCTGAAACACCTAAATAAAACTATATAGAGCAGCATAAACAACTGAAATGCTGTAAGAGGAAGCTGTTATGTTAGAAAAAAAAAAGTGAAGGCCTGTGCTTTGCACTAGCTGTGGGTATGGTTTCTCCTGCAAAATTATTTTCTACAAAAACGTCCCTCTTTGGGCATCTGAAAAGGTGGCAAACCCATTACATAGTTACTCTGCCTGTAGCCTCAGTTTCAAAAATAAGTCTACATGTAACTAAATATCCAAATTCTTTTGTCATAAGGAATGTATGATGTTTAATTAACACAATATAGATTACAAGAACTATATTACCAGTAAAACAGATCAAAGATGGCCACACACAGTAAAAGCCACCTTTATTGTACCACTTCAAATCACCAGTCACCAGCGGGAAGTAAAATGACAAGGCAATCATTCTTTAAATGGCTTTTCTGCTGGACTTTGTTGTTTTAAATAACTAAGTATTCCACACACAATAGAGTTTGTGCCGCCCGCTGCGGTCTTTGAGTTTGCCACCCCTCCCCTTCACAAAATAAAATATACCTTTTGTGGGAATTTTTCCAATCATAGTACCTGGCTGTCAGTCCACAAACATTTAAAACATAAAAGAGAAGACATATGCTCCAGATTATGTGGAACGCTCTGCATTCAACCATAAATGAACCCACCATTCTGCAATGAACAGCTTTGGCTCCACTACACAGCTTTTGATTGGTACATATACCACAATTACTGGCAATTGGCATCAGAGTCCCCCTACAGCAGCCTTTCCTGTGGCAACCCCCTATCCCCCAAAAGCAATTTCCTACCCAGCCATTCCAGTGTTCCATTACTTGGCTAATTCTCCCCATTTGCCATCAACATTGTTCAAACCTGTCAGTGTGCATACTGTTTTCTTACTATAATGATTAGAGATGTTGAACTAAAGTAGCACAAATACTGATAGCCATTTGCTAAACAAACAATACAGTCTCACAATGAAACTAGACTTAGCATGACCAGTAAAATTCTCTGCCCTTGAAAGTCACTTTAATTGAAACGGCATTAAAACTCACATTCAAAGAAAATTAATCTAGCCAATGGAGGATTACGTTTAGCTTTGGGCTGTTTTCAAACCATAGGCTCCTTGCACACATTTTTAGGGTCGTTCATGCATGTATGTGTTCTTTGATTCACTTTCCTGATTGTTTTAAATGATATTCCTTGTATAATACAGCGCCACTTGTTAGAATGTGTTTCAAATTTGTAGTTTTGAACATTTCTTTCAGTAAGCAATCTATGAGCCAATAATGACAAAACTACCCATTTCAGAAAATTTCAACCATAAAAGACCACTCAAACACGCACACATGCATAACACATACCTCTCAACCTCCTAGAGTAAGAAATATGGACAAAGTCATGAAAAAAGTGGTACAAATAGAGACAATTTTTAAATATTGCTCTTACAAACTTAGAAAATTGATAGAATAACAGGTTTTGCATCAGCATGAATTTTCTGAAGGGTGTGAAGTCTAAAACTCAAATGACTGTCATGATTTTCTAACTTCAATCTTTAATGATTTGCCACTAATTTGCCAGAAAGCCACAATTTTATGAAAAACAAACCAAAAATATAAGGCAAAAATCTGGACATTCTGCAACAATCTGTACAGTTGAGAGGTATGCATAGCATTACAGATTTTACACTGTCAACAAATCCAGTCAATACATTATTTGTACTATTCCTGCTAACCAGATCAGAGACTGCTGTTAATACTGATCAAACAACAGCACAGTAACTTGTCTCTGCAGAAGACATCTGTACTCAGCAATAATATCCACTTTATTGTGTGCATCTCAGATGGTTCATTATGATAATTCATACATAAATTTATTAAAAGCAACATTAATAAAGTATTTAATATCACCTCACACAATTGGACACTAGTCTTACAAAGCTAGATCAGTGACAGTTTAAATTACACAGACAAGAGGTTAGTTACTTTCATCCATGCATAGCCCCCTCCCCAAGCTAGCAGTCCTAGCCACTTATGTGTACCTTTCAAAGGCTGGTTATGGTACAGTAAAGTCATCATTTCTTATTTCAGCTTTGTCCCAGATAGGTACCACACATTAAAAGTATTCCAAGTTGCTTCATGTAAATCCCATTATTTCTGCAAAGCCAAAACAATGAGTAAACAACAGCAGACAATTAGCTATACAAACAATTTAGAACACATAGATACGAGCAATTATGATGTTAAAAGCAAGCTCCTATACAAGGACGCTTTGCTTATTTTAAAGTTTGGAACTTTAAATCCTGAAGGTATGAATGTTTCTTGTAATTGGAAAGTTTTAATTTAATTGTTTAATTATGTAATTTATTGCTTGATTGAATCAATAAGTTGTATATAAAGTGTGATTTACAAGAGTTCTATATTCCATTGAAGGCAGTATATGCCGAGGTGTTCAGTGGACAACCGTTGATGTGGTAGTTCATGGGTTCTGTGTTCTTCCCAAAGGGAATGGCTATGTATTTTTGGCATTGAGCTTAGGGCCATGGTTCTCACACCAGTCATTTGTCTCTGTGTGGCCTTTCTGTAGAATGTCAACATCATTTGGAGAGCTAATAATGGCCCCCAGTTTGCAATCATCAGTGAACTTGGTCAGCCAGAGACCTTTGGTTTTGGCCTGGACTTCAGAAAAGTAGATGCCAAACAGGAGAAGACCCAGGACTGAGCCCTGTGGGACTCCACTCATGACTGGTCAGTAGTCTGACTTGGAGTCTGCTACTTTCACAGTGTGGGTTCTATCAGTAAGCCAGTTTGCAACCCACCTGACATAGGGGTTGATGCCTAGTATAGTGAGTTTATCTATGATTCCTGAGTGAGGAATTGTGTCGAAGGCCTTGGCCAGATCGAGGTAGGCTGTGTGAACTACCTTGCCTTCATCTACAGCTCTGGTGACAAGACTCAAAAGAAATCTACCACATTGAGCAGACAAGATCTACCCTTAACAAGTCCAAACTGCATGGGGTGCAGAGTCTGGAGATTCCCTGTGCCCTTATTTATTAGGTCCATGACGATGCACTCCATAGCCTTACATACCGGACTCATCGGGCTAATGGGGTGGTAGTTCCCAGGGTCTGTAGTTGCACCCCCTTTGTGGAGTGGGATTACTGTAGCAGTGCACCATTCAGCGAGGACAAAGCCTGAAATGAGGCTGTGAATTGAACAGGGCACTCAGGTGTGGTGCCAGTTCATTTTGCAATTCATGTAGAACACAGCCCGGGATGTTGTCAGGTCCCATGGAAGCTGTATTCTTGGCCTTGGCCAGTGCAACTTTAACCTGTGTAGCTGTAATATTAGGTACATGGCATTCCTCTGGTATTGTGATTGGCCCTTTAGTGGGTGAGAGGGAGGTAAAGTTGGCACTGAATCTTTCAGCCAGTACATTGGCATTGTTTGTTGGCTCAGTATCAGGAGTTACCATTATGTAGTACCTCCGAGCATATCTGAGCATTCCCTTTCCCTTGTAGATTTTTGACATAACTATAGAAGGCTTTGTGGTTGTCTTTAGTATCCATTGCAATTTTGTGTTCGTAGCTAGCTTTGGAGGATTTGATGAGGAATCTCAGCTTTTTGTTAAAGGCTGACAAGGGAGTTTTTCCATTCGTGGGACACTGCCTTGTTCTGCAACAGTTTCCTCCTTCTGTTGTAGAGTTTGTTTATGGCAGAAGGAGAGTGTCTTGGTTCTACTGGGAATGATCCATTCCATGCATTTGTGTACATGTTCGTACAGTGCATTGGAGTATGATTCTGCTGTCTTGCATTTATTCTCCATTTGCAAGGGCGATGTAAAGTTAGCCACCTCAGTTTTTAGAAGGCCAAAGTTAGCTCTGGAAAAGTTTTTCACGGTGGTTACCTTTATGGGGGTGTGGGTGGGATGTGGATATCCATGTTGACTAGCTTATGGTCAGATCTGACCAGGGAGGGGATGACACAGTGTAGAGCAACAGTCACCCAAATTAGTAATAACCAGATCGAGGATGTTACTACCCCTAGTGGGGGTCAGAATGAGCTGGTCCAGGGCATTGGAATTAATAAATTCCAGAAAACGTTGAGCAAGTACGTTGGTACATGACTAGTTTTCCCAGTTAATGGAAGGATAGTTAAAGTCACCCAGTATGAGTGTGTTGGGTTGGACCTTAATATCTTCCAGAGTATTTAGTATGTGGCGTCTTGGGACATGGTGGGGGATCTATAGCAGGCAACAACCTGGATTGAAGTCTTACCCAGTATTAGTTGTACCTGGAGTATCTCAGATGCATTATGTTGAGCTACTAGCCTGGAGGTGTGCATATCTTTTGTGAATATGGAGACACCACTGCCTTTAGGGCTTTGGTCCACATTTTGCAGCCGAAAGGTGTGGTGAGTTATAGCCTGGTAGTGCAGAAGTGCTTTCAGATGCCTTAAACCAGGCCTCCTTTACTGTACAAATGTTGATATTCTCCATTTTAAGGAGCACTTTGAACAAGTGCATCTTGAGATTGAGACTTCTAGAGTTGAGTAGCATAACCTCAAATTACTTTGTTGTAGCTGTTATAGTGGTAATTTGGTCCTCTGGACATTGCCTAAAAAAAGGCACTATGGGGGTGACAAGGGCCTTGGTCAATATACAGAATCCCAGGGGTGACAGATGCAGGCCATGTCTGGCAAAGCATCGAGGACTGTCAATCATGTCATCCCAGGCAGACAGATACTGGATCCCGCTGGAATGACACCAGAAACTTAGCCAATTATTGAAGTCAATCATTTTTTGTTTGTAGTGTGGTATCATTCTTGGTGATGGTAAGATGCTACTCCGAGCTAGGGTTATGCCCTCCAGGGGTACATGTTCTGAGAGCTCCTCCATGTCTCTTTACATGTAGTCCATGGAGGTGCATCTTGGATCATTCATACCAGCATGGACAATGACTGAGTCATATTTGCACCTGTTGTGGAGTGACCCTAGTCCGTGTGTTATATGGTGTATCCTGGCTCCCGACAGGCAGCTGACTGTTATCTTCTCCTTATTCAACCTCGTGAGTGGTACATCAGTGTGACTTACTATTGAGTCACCTATAATATGTGTATTGGGTAAGCTACTTTGCCTTAGGGCCTTTGGTTGTGTGGTACACTGTGTGAGCTATGTGTCTTGTGGTTTGTGCTGTGGTGCAATGGTTGTTTGCATTTCTGCCTTGGAGGTCTCTGTTGTTTGGGTAGATTTTTATTGACAGCTTCCACAAAGGTGTGTGTTTGTTTTGTGTTATTATGTGATAGCTGTGAGGGTGTGTGGCTATGTGTTCCTTGTGGTGTGGTGCTAGTGTTGACTTTCTCCTCTTGACTGGCTATTCCAGTCTTGGCGGGAGAGTGCATGGCTTCCAATCTGGATAAATAAGTTCATCTCTCAGAAGTCTGAGTGTTGTGAAGTAAGAGGAGTGGGTTGTCAGTGTACATGAGGCAGTTTCTACATTTCCTTAGGATGCCAGGCTTCACCAGGTTAACAGGAGAAAGCATGGGGAACTGACCTTTGGACATGCCTGGAGGGGTGTGTAATTTATTAAGTACTGAGGCTGTTTCTTTTTGTAAAACGTTTACTGCTGCTAGCAGCCTGTGTGCTACAGTAATTGCTAAGGGAAGTCTGGACAAGTGCTAGACTTTATAAGCCTGTTTAAGTGCAGAAAAGAAGAGAAGCAGCAAGATCTAAGGATAATTTGAAGAGGAGACTTTCTGGCACCGGGAATAGTTTACCCTAGCTTAGCGGTGCTGCACATTGCACAAACCCGCGCAAACACGGGTTTTTAAGGCAGAAAGTTAAAAGGGATAGAGTGCAGCCCAAAACAGCCAATAAGGTACACTTTAAGAGCTGGAAACCACTCCTATAGTGGTAGATAGGCTGCTCAGTGCTTACCATTCCCACTGATCAGCAGAAAGGCTTCTCTCTATCACAGAAAGGTCTGGACAACTTAGAAACTCCAATACAGTCCTGAATTCAGCAGATCTGAATACGGACTATTCTAGTAACAGAAAATGGTGGGAAAACGAGCAGATAGAATTTTTTTTTTTTTTCATTTTTTAGGAAAACAGTAAAGAAATACACTTAAATCAACAAAAAATTAACATTAAACGCAAAGCAGGCTAGCACACTTCAGTGTGTAGCCAACAAAAAAGTAAATGTAGTTAAAATTAATGAAATAACATTAAAATGACTAAAATAAAGTGCAGTAATCAGTGTTTAGAAAAAAACAGTAAACTGAGGTACTTAGAATCAACCAAAGTCTCTCTTTCTCCTTTCTGCTGCTCTTGTAGTCTGCAGGATGCCAAAACAGGATTTGCTGAGCTAAAATAAGAGCAAACCCATGCAAACATGGGGTTTTAAGGCAGAAAGTTAAAAGGGGATAGATTGCAGCCCAAAATGGCCAATAAGGTACAATTTCAGAGCTGGAAACCATTCCTCTAGTGGTAGATAGGCTGCTCAGTGCTTACCACTCCCACTGATAAGTCAAAAGGCTTCCCTATATCACAGAAAGGTCTGGGCAACTCAAACTCCAATACAGTCCTGAATTCAGCAGATGTGAATCAGGACTATTCTAGTAACAGAAAATGGTGGGAAAAATGAGCAAACCGATAGAATTTTTTTTTTCATTTTTTAGGAAAACAGTAAAGAAATACACTTAAATCAGCAAAAAATTCACTTTAAACACAGATCAGGCTAGCATACTTGAGTGTGTTGCCAACAAAAAGTAAATGCAGTTACAATTAATGACATAACGCTACTGCACTTTATTTTAGTCATTTTAATCAGTTTTAAGCTAAAAACAGTAAACGGGAGGTACTTAGAGTCAACCAAAGTCTCTCTTTCTCATCTCTGCTGCTCTTGAAGTCTGCAGGATGCCAAAACAGGATTTGCTGAGCTAAAACAAGAGCAAACCTGCACAAACACTGGTTTTTAAGGCAGAAAGTTAAAAAGGGATAGAATGCCACCCAAAGCAGCCAATAAGATACAATTTCAGAACTGGAAACCAATCCTCTAGCAGTAGATCGGCTGCTCAATGCTTAGCACTTCCACTGATAAGCAGAAAGGATTCAATCTATCACAGAAAGGTCTGGGCAAATCAGAAACTCCATTATAGTCTGGAATTCAGCAGAACTGAATCCAGGCTATTCTAGTAACAGACAATGGTGGGAAAACGGGTAAACAGAATTTTTTGTTTTATTTTCATATTTTAGGAAAACAGTAAAGAAATACACTTAAATTATCAAAAAATTCACTTCCAACACAGAGCAGGCTAGCGCTCTTAAGTGTGTAGCCAACAAACAGTAAATGCAGTTAGAATTAATGAAAACTTAAAAAATGATTAAAATGAAGTGCAGTTCTCAGTTTTAAGCAAATAAACAGTAAATGGAGGTACTTAAAATCAACCAAAGTCTCTCTTTCTCCTCTCTTCTGCTCTTGCAGTCTGCAGGATGCCAAAACAGGATCCGCTGAGCTAAAACAAGAGCAAACCTGCGTAAACATGGGTTTTTAAGGAAGAAAGTTAAAAGGGATAGAATGCAGCCCAAAACAGCCAATAAGGTAT
The DNA here is from genome assembly GCF_019279795.1 of Protopterus annectens. Taxonomy (NCBI): domain Eukaryota; kingdom Metazoa; phylum Chordata; order Ceratodontiformes; family Protopteridae; genus Protopterus; species Protopterus annectens. Next base: position 1,426,231,305 of record NC_056741.1, read on the forward strand.
AATTTTAGACCTGGAAGCCACTCCTCTACTGGTAGATAGGCTGCTTAGTGCTTACCACTCCCACTGATAAGCAGACAGACTTCTCTCTATTACAGAAAGGTCTGGGCAATTCAGAAACTCCAATACAGTCCTGAATTCAGCAGATCTGAATCTGGAGTATTCTCGTAACAGAAAATCATGGGAAAATGAGCAAACAGAATTTTTTTGTTTCCTTTTTCATTTTCTTAGGAAAACAGTAAAGAAATACACTTAAATCAACAAAAAAATTCCCTTTAAACACAGAGCAGGCTATCGCACTTGAGTGTGTAGCCAACAAAAAGTAAATGCAGTTAAAAGTAATGAAATAACTTAAAAAAGCAACTAAAATAAAGTGCATTAATCAGTTTAAAGCAAAAAACAGTAAACAGAGGTACTTAGAATAAACCAAAGTCTCTCTTTCTCCTTTCTGCTGGTCTTGTAATCTGCAGGATGCCAAAGCAGGATCCGCTGAGCTAAATAAAGAGCAAGCCCATGCAAACATAGGTTTTTAAGGCAGAAAGTTAAAAGGGATAGAATGCAGCCCAAAATGGCCAATAAGGTACAATTTCAGAACTGGAAAGCACTCCTCTAGTGATAGGCTGCTCAGTTCTTACACTTACACTGATAAGCAGAAAGGCTTCCCTCTATCACAGAAAGGTCTGGGCAACTCAAAAACTCCAATACAGTCCTGAATTCAGCAGATCTGAATCCGGACTATTCTAGTAACAGAAAATGGGAAAATGAGCAAACAGAATTTTTTTTCTTTTTTTCTTTTTTTTTTTTTTAGGAAAACAGTAAAGAAATGCACTTAAATCGACAAAAAGTTCACTTTAAACACAAAGCATGCTAGTGCACTTGAGTGTGTAGCCAACAAAGAGTAAATGCAGTTAAAATTAATGAAATAACTTTAAAAATGACTAAAATAAATTGCAATAATCAGTTTTAAGCAAAAAACAGTAAATGGAGGTACTTAGAATCAACCAAAGTCTCTCTTTCTCTCTCTGCTGCTTTTGTACTCTGCAGGGCACTAAAACAGGATCCGATGAGCTAAAACAAGAGCAAACCCACACAAACATGGATTTTTAAGGCAGAAAGTTAAAAGGGATAGAATGCAGCCCAAAATGGCCAATAAGGTACAATTTCAGAGCTGGAAACCATTCCTCTAGTGGTAGCTAGGCTGCTCAGTGCTTACCACTCCCATTGATAAGCAGAAAGGCTTCCCTCTATCACAGAAAGGTCTGGGCAACTCAAACTCCAATACAGTCCTGAATTCAGCAGATCTGAATCTGGACTATTCTAGTAACAGAAAATGGCAGGAAAACAAGCAAACAGAATTTGTTAGTTTTTTTTTTTTTCATTTCTTAGGAAAACAGTAAAGAAATACACTTAAATCAACAAAAAACCACTTTAAACACAAAGCAGGCTAGTGCACTTGGGTGTGTAGCCAACAAACAGTAAATACAGTTAAAATTAATGAAATAACTTTAAAATGACTAAAATAAAGTGCAGGAATCAGTTTTAAGAAAAAAAAACAGTAAACAAAGGTACTTAAAATCAACCAAAGTCTCTCTTTCTCCTTATGTTTTGTATGCTTCAAGTGCCTTTTTAAAAGTGCTCATAGTGATATCAGGAAAATTGTTTTCAAACATGGAAGCAGTTTATTGGCTGCTGTACTGAGCAGAAGCCATACATATATTTAGATTGATATAGCTCAGGAGTACAGGTATTCCCATGTAACCGTATCAAAGGAGTAACACACCAATCACAACATTAGATGTGTGTGGAAAATGTCTGCTAGGTGACTACTGCTACTCTTGCACCTATTCCAGGGATCTGGTAAAAATTAGCTAGTGCATAGAGTGTATCATTATATGTAATTATTACAAATGTATGCATTCCTTTGGGATTATTAATGGATTACAGTAGATTTTCTCCAAAGTATAGCAGTTCCTCTCCTATTTTTCTTAAGAGAAGCAGATGATAACATTTCATAACCTACATTATTTAACCTACATTATTTAACTATTGTATATCTTTATCTATCAAATGAGTCTCTTGCAAGAATATAATGTATCCTCTATTTAATTTTGGATATCTTCTTAATGATTTCCTTTTGTTGCCATCATTTAATCAATTTGCATTAATAGATAATAGATTAAAACTATGCATGCTGTGTATTTAAAAAGATTACCTTTAAAACATATTACACATTTATCCACCATATTATTATAATTATGCATAATACTCTAATGCATTCCTCTAACACTATCTTAACATTCCACATTATTCTGAATTCTTCCTTTCTACAAACTAATCTACTAAAGCTCGTAAATAAAAACAAAGACAAGTCTACAACTTAAACTGTATATATATTGCTTATAAACCAACAATGGACACTAAAGTTCCTAGTTTGCATATTAAAAGACTATTATACTATCTATCTACCTACCAATACCTAAAAATTAATCAAGCAACTAGCCAAAAGCTACTATGACTTACAAATAATTAATACAATATATAAAAGTCAAAAATAATAAAGAAACTATTAATTTGGTTATATATTTTGTTATTTAAAACTATTCCCCTATTACTACATAAAAGTTTAATAATCCTCTTCTATTAATCACAAATATTAAATAATCTGGAAAACAGTATACTATATATGTATTTATGTAATAATAATATAAATTATCGATTAAATAGTCTTCAATTATTCACTCATTCAAGATTATTATAACAAAATCTCTAAATAAATAAGTAGAAAACAATGGGAGCTGAAGAGATAAGACAGGCAATCTTATCACACTAAACTATAATACAAAAGAGAAATAAATTCACACATATATATATATATATATATATATATGTATTTATATATTTAACATACTAAAAGATACACACATTTTACAGAACTAACAAAAGCTTTGAATTCATTTATAAAGTACAAATGTCTAAATCTCAAAATTGTGTAACACTCATAACAAATATCAAAATATTTAAAAATCCTTTAGCTTATTAAACTACATTAAAATATGCACATTACTGAGGTTAAAGAGAATGTCTTGATATTTATATGGAGTCAAAAAAATGGTTGTTTGTAGTCTATATTGTATTCAAAAGTTGCAATGGGCTTCATTCAAATCCCATTCTCCCTTCCCTGGTTCAAACATGTTGAGAAATGTACTTTACTTTCTATCAAAATGGATGTAATGATTGGTTTCAGCTCTGACTTATGAAATAAGTTATTTGAGGTAGTCTTAGTGAATCTAATAACACACAACAAATAAAATGCTTCATATTTCACATGACCAAGCTTCACATTTCAGCTTTCAGATTATTTTCAAATAATTTATATGATTTTCTATGTAAATTATATGAGATTTTGTAATTTCACATTTCTGCCATGTGCCGGTATACATAATACACATATTTTTATAAGCCATTTATTGCTTAAATATATTTTTTCTGTCTTATTTTCCCATTAATATTCTACCTTAATCTCTATAACTTGTATTTCTGAAATCTCCTATTAATAGCTATGTAATTATCAGCCACATATTAGAGATTACAGTAAGTATGTATATTTCTTAACATATTGCTACTACTCTTTTATTCATAGGTTCATAGGTTCCAGTGGCAGCTGGTGACTTCAAATCAATGTGGGGCTGCAGGAGACAGCTGAATGGGTGGGGTCAATGGGAAGGGGTGCAGCCAATTAGAAAGGGGAGGAGCTATGCTCAAAACCACAAAAACTAACTTTAATTAAATATGTTGCCCTGGGTGCCAAACCATCATTTTGAGAGTCCAATTACCACCTTTCCCACTTTGCGAGGGACAGTCCCTTTTTGGGCAGTTGTGTCCTGACCAAAAATATTAAAAATGGCAAATGTCCTGAGATTGTAAGACATAATTATGTCCCATATTTCATGTAATAGTTGCATAAAATAGTTATTTCTGTATGTAAAATACCTAAATGTTATACGAAACAGCATAAGCAACTAAACTGCTATAAGAATAATCTTTCATTTAGACAAAAAAGTAAAGTTCTATCCTTTGTACTGACCGTGGGTATGTGTCGGCCTGTAAAATCTGATGTGTGTCCCGAAAATGTCCCACTTTGGCCATTTGAAAAGGTGGCAACCCTAGTCCAATCAAGACAAAATGAAGTGTAGAAGAAAAAAATATTTCAATGCATTGGCTGCATGGCAGCTTACTTAATATCTATATGGAAACAAAAAAGGTTGTGAGGCATGAAAAATAAATTACTTTTTAAATACATTACTGGAATGCCAGTCAAAGTCAAGTATAAGAAAAACAAGCAGCACTCAACTCAAACCACTTCTCCTTACACTGCAGTTCTAATTATAATTTATATTCAGCTTTATTAAAGTACCAAGTAACATGCTGAAAGTAGCAATCTCTGTGATGCTCCCACTTGTAAAAATGTTTCTTATCAAAAAAGACCTGCTGCCTGACAACTATCTACTTGTTTCATGGGGAAAACATGATCAAAGTAAAAAATGAAAAGCAAACAAGAAACAAGCTCAATATACATTGCTTAAAGGATTACTATACAGGTTATGGACCACACATGCTAGATTGGCATTCTGTTTAGTTTATGGGTAAAGCCTGCATTGATGACTGGAAGTCTCCAACCAATGTAATGATTTTCTTAAAATGTAATCCTGTCCTTTATTACAAATACTGCCATATGCATTTCAATACCCAAGGCTTATACATTATCTAGTTATGTAAGTATTCTCTGCATGGCAACAAGAGAAAGGCTTTCAATGTTGAAAGTTCTTTAACAGTATGCTTATTAAAGCTTACTTGCATCTTACGATCTCAGACAAGCTTACCTGATGGTCATTAAAGCATTGCTACTTAAACACAGAGCAACAGGCACTTTGAGTAATAAGCATAAATCAACAGTACAAAAATATGACAGAAACCAGACCATTCTGCAAAATTAAGGACAGATGAAAAGCCACTGTAGTACTTGTGTCTACCTTGTATGGGGGGATACTCTGCACATTTACACTGCATAACTGCTCCTTGCCTTGCTTGGACACATCCAGAGTCACTACATGGGGGAGTGGGGTGCAACAAGTATGTCACAATTTGAAATATCTCTGTCTGACTGTGATGGCCCTGACACATTTGTCATACCTGTTAACCTCAGAGCAAGACATCTGGACACAGCCTTACATAGAAGTGGGACAAAGGCCCAAAAATAGGGACAATTTCTAAATATTGCTCTTATAAACTTAGAAGGATAATAGAATAGTAGGTCTTACATTAGTATGAATTTTCTGGAGGGTATGAAATCTGAAACTCAAATGTCTTGTCATTATTTTTTAACGTCAGTCTTTAATGACTTGCCACTAATTTGCCAAAAAACACAATTTTATGAAAAATGGACCAAAAATGTGATGCAAAAATATAAAACAGCCACACAATACAGCTGGGAACCTGTCAAAGAAGGGACACTTTTTAATATTTGTACTGCTAACTTGAGCAGCTGACAAAATAAAAGAATCTAAGTGCATTTCTGAAATAAAAGTAATCTATAACTCTGATTATTACAGTTATTTTTAATTGTAAACCCTCCATGTTTTCTTCCAAAATTGCTATTTTGCAAAGGGATTATTAGGGGAAGAGCAACATTTTGAGGCAAAATCGGGGACAGTTGAGAGGTTTGGCTATGCCTAATTCTATAAAGCAATTTATATGCATGTACCTCTCAACCTGTTAATGCAATAAATCTGGACAAGGCAAAATGTATTGGGGGAACATATAAACAGTACTAAAAATTGCTCTTGTATAAACTGCAACAGTTGATAAAATAACAGGTCTTACTTTAGCATGCATTTTTCTGAAGGTTATGAAGTCTGAAACTCAGTCTCTGTCATTATTTAGTGACTTAATTCCTAAATGATTTGCCAGAAAGCCACAAATTTTATAAGGAACAAACCAAAAATGTTGTTGTCGTCTTTCGGCTTTTCCCGGTTAGGGGTCGCCACAGCGGAACTCCAGTCCACTAATGATTGGCAGTAGATTTTCACTGTGCCGAGTTGCCAGCTCGACTCCCATCCTTCAACGAAGGCACGCCCATTCACACATATCTTTCAGAATGCCACTCGACCGCGGGGAGGACATGCAGACTCCACACAGAAGGCACTCCCTGCACACTAGCTGAGAATCGAGCAGGAGAACCTCTTGCTGTGAGGCAACAACACTACCGCTGCACCAGCACGGATTAGGAACAAACCAAAAATAAGAAGCAAAAATCTATTCATTCTGTGAAAATCTGGACAGTTGGGAGGTGTAGTTCAGCCGTGGCTGTCTTTGAGTTTGCCGCCCTTCCCCCTCACAAAATCATGGTCAAATGGAGCCTCCCCCCTGCAGCCATTCCAATGATCCATTACTTGGCTATTTCACTCCATTTACCATAAACTCTAATGTGCATACTGCTTTACTTCTATGATGATTTGGACTTCATTTGAAAGTTTTATTTTGCATTTTACAGCACAAACACTAAGACATCTGCTAAACAAAGCAATGCAGTCTCACAACGAAAACAGACTTGGCATTAAAACTTCTCTGCTCTTGAAACTCACATTGAAACAGCATTGAAACCCACACTCAAAGAAAATACATTTAGCCAGTGGCAGATAAAGATTAACTTTGGGCTGTTTTCAAATCATAGGCCCCTTGCACATGAAACATACATGTGCTCTTTGATACACCTTCCTGATTGTACTAAATTATATTCCTTGTACAATACAGTACAGTTGTTAGAGGGCGTTTTAAATTTATTGTTTTGAACATTTTTCCAGTAAACAATGAAACAAAACGCATGCCCCAATAATGACAAAACTGCCCAATTCAAAACGTTTTTCCAGTAAACAATGAAACAAAATGCATGTACCAATAATGACAAAACTGTCCAGTTCAGAGCATTTCCATCATAAAAGTCTACTCAAACTTCTACAGTCCACCATTATCAGTAAATATGCACAATCTCTGAAGTAAAAGTCATCTAAATAATTCCACATTAAAGAAATCTGTAACTAATGAAGAGGTTGCTGCTAGCAAACACCTTTATATTTCATGGTTTCATCGAAAAATAAAGTGTCTGTTGCCCCTGAGGAATAAATTGCTATTATTATTTTAAAAAAGTGATAAGCTAGTAATATTGCAGTAGGAAATGGATGGCAAACTGATAACAGGTTCATAGTTAGTATCTTCGCCAAAGAGGACATTCTCAGTATGGCAGCATCCACCCCTTGTGGGAGTAGAACCCACAGCCTTCTGCATCAAAAGCAAGCTCTTAGTTAAATTGACAAATACGAAGCACATTTTTGATTAGCAGGATGAACTGCAAACTGTATCCATCTTTCCTATTTTATTTATTTGTTGTTGATATTTTATATTTTTTAAGTATCCCTTTTGATAACATCATAAGATGATTTACCAAAACGCCCTTATTTTTCCTAACCCTGGCACAAGGCATGTGTAAGTGTACATAAATAAAAGTTTACAGGGAGGATAGTACTGTCACAGAATGCATATAAGTGAGGCAACAAAACTAAGGAAAACAACGATAAATGACAATGCACATTAAAACAAAGTAAGCTAAATAATAATCATCTAGATAGTTAAAGAAATAAGTATCCAAACTTTAGATCAATACTTGTGTACATAATACACTGCAAACCAGCAGGAGGAGCAGCCTAAAACAACTTAAGTAGCAGGTAATGTGTAAGTGATTAAATATGTCTGTATGGGTTTATTTGCAAATGAGTTATTCTTACTGAATGTTCTCCTGCTATTTTCATTTTATGTGTTACATAAATATGGAAAATCCCTTACATAGATGCAAGTGATGCAAGTTTGATTAATGGACAACATGCTTGTTGGAACTGGCATGATGAATAAAGAGGCTGAGATTGTTCACTTCTTTCACTGGGGGAAGTGTGGGATACAATTCTGGGGTCATAAGCATCCACCATTTTCACTGCAGGACAGTACCTGTTCAGTGAAAGTGGACTAAAATAGTCATTCTGTCAGTATAACAAAGTTCATCTTGTTTAAAGACTTCTGATATTATAGTTATGTTTTCGTTCATGTCAGCATACTTCATTCAAGTATTTCATTGCAGTATTCTTTCAGAAGCAATCCCCTTTTAAATCACTTGCAAAGCGTGTATTTTATTTTCTCAGTTACAATTTCTCCTTAGTTTAGTGTTTTCATATTGTATAATCTATTCACCCAGAGATTTAGAAAAGGTAAGGTTTACAAGATGCTGCCCTGGAACAACTTTTATTAGGTATATGGGGTTAAATCCTGCCAAGGATACAGCAGTCAGTCGGCTTCCAAAGCTTTAGTGCATCTTCCATATGCCCAAACTGTCAAGCAGCTTGAGATGAGTTTGGGCGCAAAGCCCTACAGAGCTTTCCTGGCTGTAGAGAGAGGGAGGCAGGGCCTTGAAAGGACAATGCTAGGAATAACAAAAATAAATGTCCACACGTTGGCATAAAAAATACACTAAAAAACAAGGGGGATGGAGGGAGACAGAGACTACTGTAGCAGTGATCATTTGAACATCTACTGTTATGGGAAGTTCAACTTGCACAACTGTACTATGTTCTTCACATTGATCACTGCTGTAGTAGCTTTAGCTATATGGGTAGATTACCACAGCTAACTACATTTAGAGGAGGAAGAAGGATCCAGGATCCCCTGGAGAATGGGCCTAGCAAAACTTGATCTGTACATAAAAGTATGTACAGAGGACCAAGTAGCAGCTTCTAGAATACTTCTAGAATCCAACCCTTTGCAAAAAGCCATAGATGAAGCCAAGGCCCTGGTAGAGTGGGCTTTGGCCCTGCCTGGAATAGATTTGTCATGATGAGTATAAGAAAAGGTAATAGCCTTAGACAACCATTTGGAAAGTGTGTGATTTGACACAGGTTGTCCCTTCTTCATAACTTCACAAGAAATTAACACTAGTTCTGAAGATCTAAAAGATTTAGTTCGGCCAAGATGTTACCTGAGTAGCCTGTGGACATCCAACGTATGGAGTATCCTTTCTTCCTCATTTTTAGGTTCAGGAAAGAAAACAGAGAGAGATGGATAGTGTGGCTTAGAGTAAACTCAGATTACCACTTTAGTCATACAAGAAATAAGTATCCAAACTTTAGATCAATACTTGTGTACATAATACACTGCAAACCAGCAGGAGGAGCAGCCTAAAACAACTTAAGTAGCAGGTAATGTGTAAGTGATTAAATATGTCTGTATGGGTTTATTTGCAAATGAGTTATTCTTACTGAATTTTCTCCTGCTATTTCATTTTGTGTTACATAAATATGGAAAATCCCTTACAAAGACTCAAGTGATGCAAGTTTGATTAGTGGACAACATGCTTGTTGGAACTGGCACAATGAAAAAAGAGGATGAGATTGTTCACTTCTTTCACTGGGGGAAGTGTGGGATACAATTCTGGGGTCATAAGTATCCACCATTTTCACTGCAGGACAGTACCTATTCAGTGAAAGTGGACTAAAATAGTCATTCTGTCAGTATAACAAAGTTCATCTTGTTTAAAGACTTCTGATATTATAGTGATGCTTTCGTTAGTGAAAACCCAAAGTTCATGTCAGCATACCTCATTCAAGTATTTCATTGCAGTATTCTTTCAGGAGCAATCCCCTTTTAAATCACTTGCAAAGCATGTATTTTATTTTCTCAGTTACAATTTCTCCTTAGTTTAGTGTTTTCATATTGTATAATTTATTCACCCAGAGATTTAGAAAAGGTAAGGTTTACAAGATGCTGCCCTGGAACAACTTTTATTAGGTATCACCCATAGAAAAATAATACCATTGTGTAAGTTAACCGTACCACAACAGTAGGTGTTCAAATGATCACTGCTGTAGTAGCCTTAGCTATATGGGGTTAAATCCTGCCAAGGATACAGCAGTCAGTCAGCTTCCAAAGCTTTAGGGCATCTTCCATATGCCCAAACTGTCAAGCAGCTTGAGATGAGTTTGGGTGCAAATCCCTACAGAGCTTTCCTGGCTGTAGAGAGAGGGAGGCAGGGCCTTGAAAGGACAATGCTAGGAATAACAAAAATAAATATCCACACGTTGGCATAAAAAATACACCATTAACAAGGGGGATGGAGGGGGACAGAGACTACTGTAGCAGTGATCATTTGAACATCTACTGTTATGGGAAGTTCAACTTGCACAACTGTACTATGTTCTTCACATTGATCACTGCTGTAGTAGCTTTAGCTATATGGGTAGATTACCACAGCTAACTGCATTTAGAGGAGGAAGAAGGATCCAGGATCCCCTGGAGAATGGGCATAGCAAAACCTGATCTGTACATAAAAGTAAGTACAGAGGACCAAGTAGCAGCTTCTAGAATACTTCTAGAATACAACCCTTTGCAAAAAGCCATAGATGAAGCCAAGGCCTTGGTAGAGTGGGCTTTGGCCCTGCCTGGAATAGATTTGTCATGATGAGTATAACAAAAGGTAATAGCCTTAGACAACCATTTGGAAATAGTGTGATTTGACACAGGTTGTCCCTTCTTCATAACTTCACAAGAAATTAACACTTGATCTGAAGATCTAAAAGATTTAGTTCGGCCAAGATGTTACCCAAGTAGCCTGTGGACATCCAACGTATGGAGTATCCTTTCTTCCTCATTTTTAGGTTCAGGAAAGAAAACAGAGAGAGCTGGATAGTGTGTCTTAGAGTAAACTCAGATTACCACTTTAGTCATACAAGAAGGATTAGTTTTCAAAGAGACCCTGTCTCTATGGAAAACGAGGTAGGGTTGATTTATCACAAGAGCTTGTAACACAAATACCCTTCTTGCAAAGGTCTTCGCTATCAGTGAAACTATTTTCCATGTTAAGGACCTCAAGACAAACAAATTAGCAGTTCAAATTTTGCAAGTACTAGCTTCTCTAACACAAAATTAATATTTCAAGGAGGGGCCACCAGTTTACTTGGAGAACTCTTATGCAAAACCTGACTTGAAAGAGGAAGATCCATGGGCAGACATGCTGAAGTGGCCAGTAAATAAACCTTGATAGAGGAATAAGAAAGGCCATATGGTAGTAACTCACACAAATACTGTTAAAACAGACAACAGCTAGCCCTGAATGGGGCTGGTTATGTTGCTGGCACTGACTAGAAAACCTTTTCCATTTGCTAATACACAGCAAACAAAAATCTGTCTACAAGCCACAAATAACAATAAAAGATCCTTGTAGACACCCGCAAGTAATCCAAGGTCTTTTAAGGAAAAACATAAGCACTTTCATTAGTAAAATATCAAGAGAATGTCAGATAAAATCAACCTTCTTAAGTAATCATTAAATAGATTTTAGTCTAGAGCCATCTATTGATTAATACAGAAAATGACAACCCCAATACTTTTAAAATACAAAACATTCATGCCGCAATAATAATAGTATAACTAATCACCCTAATTAATTTAAAATGCCAAGACAAGAAGCCATAAATATTCTTAGGGAAATAAGTGTGCAAGATTCAAAACCAATACAGTTTGAACAAAGAAAATGCTATTCAAAAAGAAGTAACATATGGATGGTTTAATACACCCCTTCTTCATCAATAATAACTTGTTGATTGAAAGTAAGTCATTAATATCTTGAGGGGCTATAGCATCCAGTAACAATTGCCGATATAATTCCTGCTTTTCAGCATAGATGTTGGGGTGTATCAAACACTGCTGTTCTTGTATGAATAAGTCCATTCTGTGAGGAAGCTTGTGGCAATTGCCCCTGGCCATTGCTAAAAGAAGGGAAAGCCACAGTTGGCTGGGTCAGAAGGGAGTCAATATGATGATTCTGGGGATTCCCTTGGAATCTTCAGAAGTACCATGGATATTAGTGGAAAGGCATAAAGGAACATTCCTGTTCAAAGAAAAGAAAGGACATCTTTCTTTTAAGCCTTTTTACATGGAGTCCTGGAACAGGATTTTGCCAGTTAATAATTCATAGGGTAGGCAAAAGGGCCTACTTGAGAAACTCACCACAGATGGATCAAATCTTGGAAGACCCCCTGATCTAATTTCCATTCATGAAAGTCTGTCCTGGTTCGGCTCAGCTTGTCTGCCACACAATTTTGCTATTACAGAATATAGGATGCCTGTAGAGTGAGATTATGTTGTGAAGCTATATTCCAAGTATATGGTTTGTCTACAAAGGGGGTACATCCTGGTTCTCCCTTGTTGCTGATGTACCTCATGACCATGATATTGTCTGTAAACACTTGAAGAGGTTCTGTGGACCATAGATGGTTCAGAGAATCGAGTGCCTTGATCAGGGCAAGCATCTCCTTGATATTTATGTGTTTACATCTGTCCTTGGTGTCCACCCCCTTGAACTTTTATCTGTCCTTAAACTGCTTCCCAAGCAAAGTCCAAAGCATTTGTGGTGACTGGCTGCTTTGGAGAAGGGAAGGAGTAGGGGAAACCTGAATTTAAGGATATCTGTTATCACCACAAAAAAAAAAAAGAAAGAAAAAAAAAACAGCACTGGGATCTGAAGATATGAAAAGATAAAGGGTGTTGATGTTGGGCCCAAAAATGATTTTGGATACCACTGTATCTTTATCATGTGGAGTCTTGCCAGGGGTATCATGAGAACCATAAATGCCATGATACCCACAATTCTGAGGTATTCTCTTGCAGTGGCCAAAGTCTGAGTGGAAAAACTTAGAAATAGATCTCGATAAAAATATATATTTTTTTTTCTGTGGAAGAAAAGCTCTTTGATCTGAGGTGTCTAGCTGACATTCTTGGAATACATTCCTGTTTGAGGGAGTCAAGAAACACTTTTGAATGTTCTCTTGGAATACTAGCTTGTGCAAAAGATCTATCATTCAATAGAGAGAGAGATTCCTGACATTTTGAAAAAGACTCTCAGAAGATAAGAAAGTCATCTAGATATGGATACCCTGTAGCCTGTAATGAGCTGCAATTGGAGCTCGACGTTTTGTGAATACTTGTGGTAGACATTTTGTGAATACTCATGGTGCAGTGAGTAATCCAAAGGGTAAGGCAGAAAACTGATAATGGGATTCAGACACACAAACCCCAAGAAACACCTGAAGTCTTCATGAATAGGCATGTGATAATAAGCATTTTTTAAGTCTAGTGTTACCAGGAAACTTGAAAGAGGGAGAAGAAGAGAAAACAGGTTGTGAATTTACATCATTTTGAATTTCAATGAGTGAAGGTTCTGGAAAATCCTTCTTTAACAACTCAATTTTATTTTTATAAGAACTGAGAAACCTCAGTGTTCTCCCTCTGAAAACACTGGGACATTCTAGCAATAGTCTCAAAAAATGAGAAACCCCAACAAGAAGAATCGGAAACTGAGCTCTCCCTGGAGTCTGAATCAGAAATCTGTCGACAAAATTCTAAATCTATCCATTTATTTTTCTTTTCAGATGCAGAATATTGAATCTCTTCAGGAAAAGAGGCATCCTTCTTTCTTTTACCAGAAACTACTCTACAGGGAGGATTAATAGCCTAAATTAAACCCTGCGCCAGTACCAGTAAATAACTCCTATCAAAAAAAAAAAAAAAAAACTGAGGAGGCATGCTTGAGGCGTATTTGTTTTACTCTTTCTTTTTGACAGTAAAAATGGGGCCAGTCATGTTACTAATGGTAGCCGCTGCTTCCCCAAGGATGGGCTCAGCATCCTAACATAACAGGGAAACCTTCCCTGTTCCATCTCCCAGGACTGACTAGGCTGGCTCTCCCCTGTCCATTGAGGGGACTCCAACAGCCGCAAAACACCTAGATAACCCCTGGTCCATGCTGGCTGTAGGTGCTATACCCGAGGGATTCAGATTGAAAGACATATGATCTGAGGAAAAAAATGGCCACGACAGTCATCAACCAGTAGCTGATGCAAATCCCTAGCCTGCTGTGGTGGCAAATGCTGTTTGCTTAACTTTATCTTTTTTGTGGCTAGAAGAAGAACAGACCATGGGGCTGACAATCTGTTTCATGGTCAAGAGAAAATGGTGCCTCTTTCCCACGAAAGTCAAGCAACAAATGTAGGTAAAATCTAGTTCACAGAAATCACTTTTTTGACAGAAAAACATGATAAAAAGCACTTTCAAACAGTATGGCAGCCCCACAATCAAATTAAGCGCAATTTCTGTAGAGAAAATATATTATTAGTTAGTTTACACTACTTTATAACTGATGGAAAAAAAACAAGTTCTCCGTCTATAAGTACATTACAGTCTTGAGACAGACTGTTAAAACACAGCAGTCCTAGCTTTAAAATAACTTTCCTGAAAAGGAAAGCAATAGAACATCAGTGAATATAAGAACATGGACGTTTCCATCCCCAAAGGGAACTTATCAGCAAAACAAAGGAAAGCAGAATCTGACTGTTGGTCCTCAAAGGCCTCAGATTAGTGTACTTCTTGGTGGCAGCAAAGCATTGAAGGGCTCCACACCCAAACTTGCCTTTTAGTCAGCTCAGTTTGAGCTGCTTGAGAGTTTGGCCACTTGGAAGGTGCCCTGAAGCTTTGGAAGCTGTCTGGCTTTTATATCATTGGCAGGATAGAACCTATTTAGTGAAAGCTACTGCAGTAGTGATCAATATAAAGGACGTCTATTTTTCTTTCTTTGCATTTGTTAATTGAGGAAAAGCACTGGCCAGTGTTACCCAATTACAGTCACAGCCTGAGGGCAAACAGAAAAATATTTAGCAAAAATGAGACACATATAAACTTGTTACAATGTAAATGTGTTGAAGGTGTTGGCATTACAGCAGTGCAAGGAAATAAAAAGATTGCAGTAAATGTGTAGTGAAATAATGCATTTGGAGAGATCGGCGCAATAATATACAGGGAATTACACATAAGGATAAGACAAAGAAGTGTAAGCCAAACAAATCAAAAGCCTGATCCAAGAATATGGGAAAAAAACTTACATTTTTACTATATATTTGCAATGGATTTTTTTCAGTCTTTTTCCACCCACTTGATATTTATAAGACCAGAGATCCTGCATTCACTCAGAAACAGGCAGTTATCTTTCAGTATACTTTAATATAATAAAAGCTGACCCATAGATAGACAGAAAGATAAATACATACAGAGAGACAGAGAATTTTATAAATAAAGCTACAGCCAGAGTCGGATCCAGCACTAGGCAACGCAGACAGATGCCTAGGCCCCATGGCTGGGAGGGGCCCACTCTGGCCACGATGCTTCAGTGAGTAAGAATTAAAAAAATAAATAAATACATAAATAAAAATAAAAATTCTGCTGGTGGTTGTGGAATGTGTTTACATTTGTGGTGCCAGCATCTTCTCCTTTAAAGAGGACCATGCATGCATTGCTCACATGCACGGACCCCAATGTAGATGTATATACATTCCACACACATGAGCCAAATTTAAACTAGCCATTCCACTGAGTGAGAGGGTAACTGTATGTGTGATTTAAACTAGATGTTCTGCTCATATGACTGATAAAGTGTGTGTGTGTGTGTGTGTGTGTGTGTGTGTCTTACCTCTCAAAGGTCCACATTTAGCCTCGTAATTTTAGTCTGTTTCTCATAAAATGTGTGGTTTCCTGGCAAAACATGGAGAACTGAAGTCAGTAAATAATGACATATGTATATATATATATATATATATATATATATATATATATATATATATATGAGTTTCAGGCTTAATATCCTTCAGAAAAATGCATGCTAAAACAAATCCTGTTAGTCTAGCAACTTTCTAAGTTAAAAAGAACGATATTTAAAATCTGTCCCTATTATTGGGC
This sequence comes from Protopterus annectens, assembly GCF_019279795.1. Taxonomy (NCBI): domain Eukaryota; kingdom Metazoa; phylum Chordata; order Ceratodontiformes; family Protopteridae; genus Protopterus; species Protopterus annectens. The sequence goes on from NC_056741.1 coordinate 1,426,247,181, forward strand.
CATTGTATCCCCATTATTTCAGACTTTGTCCAGATTTCTTGCACTAAGAGGATGAGAGATATCATGGTATGTATTGCCCTAGTTAGGGGGAGTGCAGGTTATTTATTTTATTTATTTATTTATTGACATTTGTTAACCGGGTTAGTCCAGCTGGGCTTGTGGCCCGTTTTCAGTGGAGCCCCGAGGAGAAAAGCTCCAATCAGACATTAATAGTATTTTACAATGCTAAAGTAATATGTGAGTTAATACAGATTTGAGAGACAGATGAGATAAACATAAGTTGTAATACAGAAAAAAGTCTATATATATATATATCTATATATATAGCAGAAAGCATAGATAAAGCAGAAAAAAAATCATAACATAATAATTTACATGGAGAGTATAATTAAGTACAAAGTTGAAAACAATTTTCTTTTTAAGATAGTCTTAGATTGATTGAAATCAGTATATGGCAATTTACAAAGAGATTATGCAAAGTGGAGGAGTAAAAGTCATGTGAATGGAATGTAAGGAGGCTAGGTAGGGTCATGGCAGGGACAAGTCTTGGAGTTGAGTAGATAAGATTTTAGTTCATTTTTAAAATGAGAGGAGTGGGTAATGGAGCATATTTCCAGTGGAAGTTTGTTCCAGGCATGGGCAACAGAGTATTTATATAGCAATTTGCCTACAGATTTTTTAGGTTGGTAGATGTCCAGTAGCTGCTGGTTTGAGGCACGGAGGGTCCAAGATGGAGTATAGGCAGAGATTAAGGAAGCAAGACATGAACAGAAAGAGGGCTTGTAGAGAGTAGAGTGTAACATATGAAACTGAGAATAGTAGCAGTTGGGGGAGTTCAAGCCATTGGAGAGAGTTTAATGCAATACAGTGGTGTGAACTGTATGGCGACTTAGTAATGAATCTAGCTATTTTGTGGTAAGTCTGTTGGACTTTATTCAGAGTGGTGGCCTGGATGTTGGTAAGAACTGAGCAGCATATATGAGGGAGGGGAGGAGGAGTGCCTGTTCTAGGGTGAGTCTAGCTTCAGGGGTTAGAAATTTTTTGTTGAGATTCAGTAGGCCTAGTTTCTGGTGTGTTTTCTTTATACATTGGAGTGCATGTAGGTTGAATTTTAATTCATCATCAACAATGACCCCTAGGAGTTTGTCTAGGTATCAGGTTGGATGGTTGTGTTATTAGAAGATTTAATAGCAAAGGTCGTTTTATGGTGAGTAACAGGATGGGGAAGGAAGAGTAGGAGTTTAGTCTTTTTAGGGTTAAGGATCAGTAGGTTGTCTGAGAGCCATTATTCAGTGGATAGAAAGGCACGTTGGGTTAGGGTATGGAGCTCGGAGATGTTGTTTGAGATAGAGATAAGTGTAGAGTCGTCAGCATATTGAATTAGTGAAGATTCTTTGCGCAGGCTTGACCCTGTAACTTGGTTGCAGGAGATAAGAGCCTAAATCCTCTACACCAACTAGCAGACTGCTGAAGGAATTGTGAGCTTCTGTGGAAACAAGAGCCTGAATCCTTTACATCAACTACCGGACTGCTGACGAAATTGTGAGTTTGAATTTCAATACATGTTCAGGAAATTATGAGTTTCAGTGCCTTTTCAAGGAAATATGAGATTCAGTTCATTTTCATGGAATTGTGTGTTTCAGTGGAAGAGAAGTGTACTGTTGCTAATTCTAACTCTGTTTTCAATGTGCAACTAACTGTTTTGGTTAGCAAATGGCAGTCACTGTTTGCACTGTAGAAACTGAAAGCAGTGTTAGTAACATAATAGCCTTTGGTGAAGAAGGCTATAAATTCTACTCCCACACCATATAGATGGTGTTGATATTGCAGCGCCCTATCAATTGCTGATTAGTTGGTGCATTTTAAGGAGGGGATAGGGGTTCTACACTCCTAAGTGGGTCCTACTTTGTATGAGATGCCTAGTAAATATGACCCTGCTGTTGGTTTGTCAGTCAGTCCCTAGTGCAATATTACCATCTTAACAATTTTTATTGTAACATAGGCAATTAATTCTTCAAGGGCAGGCACTGAATTTGAAGATGAAACATTGAAATGTAAAGTTGTTTGCTAGCAGCAACTTCATTAGTTACAGTTCTCTTTAATGTGGAATTATTTGGATGACTTTTACTTCTGCAGAAATTGTGCATATTGACTGCTATTGGTGGATTGTAATGACAAAATTTTAGTGGCCTTTTATGGTTCAAATTTTCTGAAATGGGTAGTTTTGTCATAATTGGTTTATATATTTTGTTTCACTGCTTACTGCAAGAATGTTCAAAACTACAAATTAAAAAAAAAGCTCTCTCACAAGTGGTGCTCTATTGCACAAGGAATATTATTTAATACAATCAGGAAAGTGAATCAAAGAGCGCATACATGTATACATGACTATAAAAATGTGTGCAAGGATCCTATGATTTGAAAACAGCCCAAAGGTAGATTTAATTCTTCACTGGCCAGATGCATTTTTTTGACTGTGGGTTTTTTTCAATGAATGTGAGTTTCAAGAGGAGAGAAGTTTACTGCTCGTACTACATTGTTTTCATTGCGAGATTCTATTGTTGGTTTAACAAATGGCTCTCAGTGTCTGTGCTATTCTGTTTCAATATCTGTAATCATTGCAGAAATAAATAAGAAAACAGTATGCACACTGACAGATTTGAACAGTGCATATGGTAACTGAGGAGAAATAGCCAAGTAATGGAACACTGTAATGGCTGGAGAGGGGTCTGCTGTGGGGGTAGGTGGTTGTTGAAGGAAGGGCTGCTCTGGGGGGGGGGGCTATTCTATTATCCTGCCTATGCTCCATTTGATCATGATCCGGCTCTGGCTACAGCATGTCTTTTACAAAAAAAGACACTCCAAGAAAAGATGGAAAAAAAAAAAAAACGAGCAAGAATGTCAACTTCAATTTTTTAAGACAGGATAAAATGGAACAGAATTAATAGAAACCAAATCTGCCCTTGCTTTGTAACAAAAGGATGGTATGAAGGAAAAACTGGTTGGTTACATGTAAAAGTATGGTATTATAAATATGCAAATTAGTTATAATATTTCCAACATTCCAAATACATGCATCTGGACCATTTCTCCCCAGGCATTCCCTGAAAATGGGCTCTGTCCCAGTTGCACTTTACAAGTAAACAAATGTTAAATAAATAACATTTCATTTAGATTTTCATTCAAAAATCAAGTACCAGGGTAGGTGGTCAGACTGATAATTATTATATCTCCATATTATCATGGATGGGAACAGCTTGTTCATTTTGGTAAAATGTATATATTTTGTGGTTGATTGTACATTTGAAATCAACATTAAAGAAGGCAAAATGCAGTTAGTAAAGGTAAAAAATGTAGAATTCAGGTAATGCAATAGGTAAAGCATATACAAAGCTGATGTAAATTAAAAGTGAGAAATATCACATGATTGCTTTCTGCATATGGGTAAGGAGAAAAATATATCTGGGATGAGATATAGGTAAGGTAGTAGTTCTTAAAGAAGTAAAATGTTATTAATATACTGTCATGCTGGTTACTTATTTGCCTATTTAATTTTTGCCTTTTCCAGCTGGACCAAATGATTCCATTACCCTGAGCAAAGACAAAATAAAACAGTATTTTACACACACACACACACACACACACACACACACACACACACACACACCATAAAACAAAGTGACTATTAATCCTAGGTATAGTAAGGTGTATTGGTATGACTAGCCATATGTGTAGAAAAAGAGATTTGTACAATTATTTTTAGGAGAGCAATTCAAATCTGATGTCAAGGTACTAGCACAAATCAAAGAATGTCATGTATTACTATTCAGTTCAAAAAAATCAAGCTTGTTTACAAAAAAAAAAAATTCCAGAATTTAGAAATGAGGTATTGTTGCTGTAATACTGAGGGACAGATATTATAGTAGACGGAGTAACTGGTAATGCTCCAAAATCAGGAAAAGACAAGTATGGTATGTATCTCTCTGACATCAGAAAGATGTGCAATAGGTTTTGTTATATACTTTCTAGAGAAGTTATTTTCTAGTGCCATGCTAGAGAATTTATAAGATTGACCATGGAGCAACATCAGAAAACGGCAACAGCATTATAGCTGTAAAATACTTTCACCCACCTCTCAAAAAAGTAGACCAAAGTGTTTAACAGCATTGAAAAGTGTTACTCCATCAGATTTAAAAACACTTTTTAGGTCCAGCATTTATAAGGTTAAGGTACATCTGAAATTATTTCTTTCAAATTAAGAACAGAGATATATAATATTACAGTGGTTGGATTCTATAAGACTCATAAACTAACTTCTGATGAGCTAATAGAGTTTCATCATCATCAGCAGCAGCGCATCGTCACCCCCTTTTTCTCATTTTTCTACATGGGGGCTAGGGAATTGTAGTAGGAACCTTCTTCAGCCATCACACATTACATTGTTGCAGGTCTTCTTGCATGCAATCCAATCATCTCTTGAACATACATTCATGTTTCATCTTGCCGTTTTGCTGTCTTTCCCTAATCTTCTTCATCAAGTAATCTTCCGTTTTTCTGTACCTGTGACTGAACCACTGTAATCTGTTCTCCTTGATATAGATTTTAATAGATCTGTCACTGCTTTTCCAGCTAAATTTGTCATGGTTTCAATTCACTGGGAGTGTATTAGAATACATTTACCTCTCCTAAATAGTTTGAAAACAAACTATTTAAACACTGACGTTTTACAGTTATAGACAAATTGTGAAGTTAGTTACCAGATAAGACATTATACTGGAATTTGTTTTAAGTATTCCAATTATAACAGTTTCTGTTATATGTTCTCCATTTGGATGTATGTATGCATGGATCTACTTCACTACTTTGAAATACCAGAATCCCGAATGTTAAAATAGTGAGACAATAATGCTGAAAACTGAAAAGACTGAAAATTCACAATACCGTCTTTCACAACACCGAAATGACCACAATGGGAAAACTAGCTGAAGAATCCATATGACATTTATGTTAACTGTATGTGTATGGCTTTAAAGATTTGTAATACGTACCTATTTAGCATGGTGGATGTACATGTGACGCTTAAGGCAGTATCAGTAATGTAAACAGAACAGTAATGTGCAATCCTGTGCATGCGTTTTTCCAGATGTTGTGCACTCTCTGAGTTGGTATATTTAATTTACAGGGGGTGTGGGGAGTGCAAGAGGGTCTTTCCCCCATGCTAGAAAGTAAAAACAAATGTTGGTTCATTTTGGTATTTTGAAAGACGTTATTGTGAAGTTTCAGTTTTCGGCATTATTGTCTTGCTATTTTAACATTTGCGATTGTGGTATTTTGAAGTAGTGAAGTAGATCCATATGTATACATAACTGATTTTGAAAATGAGGGCAGCATTAGATGATGGTCGGGAATTGAAGAAGGTAAAAGAAGAACCACATTAAAGAGGAGTCTTGGAGATGATTTTATTCTAAAGTGCACCTCTGCCCAGTTTATTTGTGTGCTACCCTAACCCTATCCCTGTCCATAATCCCAGCCCTGCGCATTACATTACTAAAACATTCTCTAACAGTACCTTGACCAAGTCCAGAGTAGATCTTGATTTTGTAGTTAGGGTGCATGATATAGGATATGTTTGTTTGATAGCATTATTAAATATTTTGTGATTTAATATTATGAGTTTTCACTGCTTTGTGCTTTCAGTGTTTTTTTTTTTTGTTAGATATTTTCAGCTTAAGATAGTTCATGACATTAGTCTCGATATTGCCAAACAGATTATTAAAATGGACTGTTGTAAAATCTTCTTGTGTACTATCGATGTTAAAGATCATTTTACATTCTTATTAAAATTAGAAAACAAGAACCAGCCTGGTATTGCTTGTTTAAACCACTGTTTAGTATGTTAAAACAAATGATTGGTTGTTTTCCCTTGTCAGAGTTTAATCAGATCTTTTGCCAGTAACACGAGTAATTGCTCCTGTACAATTACTTTGCCATTTTTTTTTGTTCTTCTTTAAGAAAAGTGTGAACCACCCTTAAGGCTGGAGAACTACACATACTTAGTACTAGGTTGCATCATTATGTGTCACTGGAAACCAGCTACAATAAAACAAAAACATACAGTCAAGAATACTGCTAATAATAAAGAATATAGGCATAAAGATAACAGTATGATAACAGTATGATAAACTGTACTGCACATCAAGCTGGCAATTAAAGAGGTCAAATTTCACTAAAATGAGACTCAGTAAAACAGAATTTTATAATATGTGGATTTTCTCATACACTGTATATTACCACACATCTCCCACAATAAGGAAATCATCTTGAGACTTTGGAAGCTCTATGTATATGCCCCTGATGTAATTTAAACTACTTAATATTTAAGAGGAATTGAATGATAACAGATACTCTCATAATACAAAGACTATGACTGTAGACACAAGTGCAGCTTTTATCCTTTTTGTGGTCACCATGTGACTCAAGCCAGGAATGAAACAGCATGTCCTGATGAACCAGATACCACTTAATAGCTGCATGGGAATGAAAGGGTGTATATTCAAGCATTTTAACTTCTACTTAGGAAGGGAAATAAGTAACTAAGCCTTTTGTGCCAATCTGACTGGTGTAGAGATATAAAAACCACAAACTAGAGCCTAGGACAGTATACAAATCACTAATAAAATAAAAAATACACTGCTGCAGCCAGATACACAAAATTCTTCCAGTTGTGTTTTAACACGATTACAGGGATTTTTCTCTTTCCTTTTCTAATCCAATTGCTTAAATATTAACATCAACATCATTCATTCATTTCAACATGATTGATTTCGATAATGTCATTTGTTTATTTGTTTACTACTAAAACTCCACATTCTTTAATACAACTTTATATAAAAACACGGTGTACATAAATGTAAATAATTTAAATGTGTATACAAAACCTAAAACTTGTATATTTGAAAAGACTAGACTATCTCATAAAAGCTGTTTTTTTATGCAGCAAGGGCTTTATGGAAATTTATATTATTAAATATTATATACACTTCATTATTATTATAAATTATTTATATTTATATATATTATTTATATTCATATACACCATGTTTTTATATAAAGTTGTATTAAAGAATGTGGAGTTTTAGTAGCTTAGTTTTAAACAAATGACATATTGTATTTGAAATAAGGAATGTGTCCCTTTATGAAGTTAATTGAATGATGTCAGCAATTATTTCACTATTTAAAGGGAAAATATTAGAGGCTGTGTTAGATTCTGATGAAATCCCTATTCTTAGGGAAGAAAGCACTCGATCTGAACTTGTGGATTTTGTTTGCAATAAATTGGAAGAATTTTGTGCATCTGGCTGCAGCAGTGTATTTTTTTATTTTATTGGTGTAGAGATATAGAAAACTGTTTAAGAAAGTGGAAGTATTCCATTGACTGATAGGGCCGTATTTCATGCATCCAGTGCTCCATAACACAGACAGCAGTGATTCATGCAGTACAACCAGTATGGAGATATTTACACAGAATATATTGTCACAGATGTCATTTCTCCTATTGTTCAATAACAATATACTACATAAAATGTATTTTAAGGAAGATCGCTTTGTGATCTGATCTTACCAATGAGGACATCACACTTTGTGCATCACTGTCCCATATTTGTGAGTACCAGCTCAGGATATTTGTGCCCCTAGTGGTAGTGCAGACTAGCTGCTCCAGGGCATTTGAATTTTCAAAGTCAAGAAATACTTAAGCCTGCATGTTCGTGGCTGTGTATGCCTAACAATTATTGGAGGGTAGTTAAAATCATCCATGAGTATGGTATTGGGCAGGATGGTGACTGATTCTAGTAACTTTAGGCATGATGTATGGGTTTTCTGGTTCATAGTGGGGGACCTGTAGCTAACAAGAATATAGGAATTGATTTTTCCCATGGTTAGCTGGACAGTGAGCAGCTCAAGACCATCATACTGTTTGACCAGCCTTGAGGTGTGCTTTATTCATTATGTTGATAGATACACTTCCACCGTTTGCTCTTTTCTGTTTAGTGGGTGATTGGAATGTAAGAAAGACATTATAGCCATGCACTGCCGGAGTGCTTTCTGTGGTTTTGAACCATGTTGCAGTAACTGCACAGACGTCAGCATTATTCAGGGTGAGGAGAGCTTCCAGGCAGTGCATTCTTGTTGAGGCTCCAAATATTGTCCAGTAACAGCCTTAGCTTGTCCTGAATATTGACCAGTAACAGCCTTAGCTTGTCCTAAATACTGGCCACTAACAGCCTTAGCTTGTCCTGAGTAGCTTTTGCTATGTTGGAAGGTTTGCATGTTTTGCAATGCCTAAAAAGGCACTATAGGGGTGGATAATGTTCTGACCAATATCTGAAAGCCTAGAAGTGACAAGTGAAGAAAATCCCTGGCAAAGCAATGAGGCCTGTCAACCATGTCCACACAGGCTGACAAATATTGAACCCCTTTGTAATGACAGCAATAGTTAAGCCAGTTGTTAAAGTCAATCATTTTCTGCTGGTATTGTGGCATCATCCTTGGAGATGGTAGAATGCTGCTCAGTGCTGGGCTCATGCCTGCCTGTGGCACATATTTTGAGAGCTCAATCATGTCTCTCTTCATATAGCCCAGGGAGGTACATCTCAGGTCATTCAACCCCACATGGACTATGACTGAGTCATACCAATACTTAGGGGTAAGTCACCTGAGTGCTTGCATGATCTGGTGAATCCTGGCCCCTGACAGGAAACTAACTGTATCTAGCCTGGTAAGCAGGACATCAGTGTGCAATGCCAAAAATAATTTTGCAGTCACTACGTGATTTCAATTTATAACAAAATTTGCAATATTGTATAAGTCTTGATGGTATTATAAAATAGCTGTCTAAATAACTGAGGCAAAATACTTGAAAATACTTCAAAGCTGTTGTCAGATTTATATAGGTAAGTTCAGTATACCATGCAGGCACTCACGTCATTTGCAAAAAAAATATATATATTTTTTCATGTAAAGACAAACAAAACACAGATTGAGGTCAATAATTTCATAAATGCAGTAAATGCTAAAATCAAAGCAGAAATGTTTGTCACCCAGAAAAGTATATTTCATCTTTGGTGAATTCACAATTCTGCATCACATTACTATAAAACATACATTTTAATTATAAATAAACACATTTGTGAAAATAAATCATATTCAGCCATTGTTCATAATATGATAATCTGTACAAGATGGGCATAATTTGGAAACAGACTTCTGTGGCTTAAAAACAATTTTTCACAGTAATGTCGATGCTAAAAGATATTATTGCTTATTTAATGCATAGTCACATATTTTCTGATACGATTTTGAATGCCTTGTATTTGCATAATGACATGTTTCAATTACTTTACCAATAAATACTAAACAGTGTTCCTTTTTAATGCAGCAACACAGTAATTACTTGAGTCACTATTAATCAGAATAAATATAAGAAAAAGGAAAAAGTTAAAACATTCTGAAATAGAAATGCTAAATAAACCTAACAGATGCTGACTTGTTAAATTGCAAAATCCACTGTGTACTTTTGTCTGTAATAATGTCCTGGGGGGGTTCATAAAGATGAATTATATGTATTTAGAAATGTGCATGTGAGCAGAATACACAGTAGCTGATTTATATCTCTTTGTTAATTTAAGTGGGCATCACAAAGTAGGGAAAAAAAATTCTTTTTTTAGGGATAACAAAAGAGCATCCATCCAGATTTGTGACTGGCTTAGCATCATGGAACATACATAATGCAAAAAATATATGTCTGACCAAGGAGAAGAAAACTGATGTTTGCAGTTGCTCGGGTTTTGCAATAACCAGCCTGCAGCCATCCCTTCACTCCTATCCCCAATGTAAGAAACTCAGGATATTCATTCAATTTGTTCACCACTTTCTTACTGAAACTGTACATTTTATCTTTATCCTGAGTTTTGACTTTTTATCTTGTAACATGTTACCTTTCTTATGCTATGATGTGCCTTATCTTCCATTGAATTCCATGTAATTTACCACAAATAAATTGCAGACCTAAATCATCCTTTAGTCTCTTCTGTAATTATAGTGGGAAAAATATTTTCACACTAGGATATGTCATATAACTTGACTTCTCTGTTACTGTCCTAGTAATTTTCTGTAGACCTTCTCCATGCAAGTGGAGAAACAGAATGAAACATGTCTACCTCCTATAGGTGTTACACTCCATGTTGCAATGTCAGACTTCCAGTTTGACATTGTTTACTATGTTCATAGTCTAGAACATTAGCAGAATTTAATTACATAAAATGATGTGTGCATCAACCACTCAAAGGAGCAAGCCTCACTTATTTATTTATTTCATTATCATGTGAGTGACAGATCATGTAAATTGCTTTCAAACATTATGTAGATGCATGAAGTTACAGTTCTAAATAATTAGAGTCATCACAGCCCTTAAGAACAACAGGCTAAAGAGCAATGGTCTACTATAATAACACAAGTAATTCAGGGCATTGTGACCAGAAACGCATAGCTTTAAGTTTCAAATCTGACCCTAAGTTGTTCATAAAGAACTTTAGGTCATTGGCTTCAATAGCTACATCAGAGATGTATGTAATTCAGAATAACGGCAAGAAAATTCTTAAATTCTATATCTGATGCTGGTTCTGAAATACCTGTAATGTGCATCATTTATTTTATTTATTTATTTATTTATTGCTTTTGATTACTGGGATACTGACTTTGTTAATATTAACGTCCTTTCAGCAGGGGGCCTAGGAGAAAAGCTCCATATAAGACAGAAATTTTAAATGCATTAGGAAGTCACGATTATGTTTAACACTGAAATTATAATTATTATAATATCTTACATCCTATTACACAAGATACATGAATGTACATGGACTTTAAATACTACTATATAAAGTTAAAAATGCGTACAATACTATTTGAACAGCATTTATGTACAAGATCGTGACCACAGAAAAGATAGGGACGAGTGAAGAAAAACTGTATGACAGAGTGTAAAAGAAAGCCTTAGCAGGGTTTTGTAAATAGTTAGATGGTGCTGGTGTATAGAATAGTTTATTGAGTTTAGTAAGATTAGAGAAAGTTGGAGAGATACTAGTAATAGAGAATATCAAGTTGGTGGGTGTCAGAGAGTTAATGACAATATTAGTGGTATGAGGTTTGAAAGAGTAAAAGGGAAACTTAATCAAGGCCTAAAATATAAAAGTCAAACGGCAAGTGAAATGTCCAGATGGAATAAATAGTAGGGTAAGTAAAGCATGCATCAGGAGTAAGTAACATTGTTCTGGTGGAAGTTGGTGTAGAATGTTTTTACAGTGTGACAGATCGAGGGATGGGGTGGGGGGTTGGAAGCATACGCTTGTTTACCAAGTGGGTCTAAAGTTCAGACTTGAAGGAGTTAAGGTTCTCAGATTTTCTGATGGGTGAGTGGATTTCATTCCATTGTTTGGCAATGTCTTAAGTATATAATTAATCACTTTAGGGTGACCAGTGGTGTCAAGTTCAGAAGGTGCCCAGCAGGGGAAAGTGCCCTTTAATTAAAGGATGAGTGTAAGAAGGCTGAACTCTAATTCAGGCCATTCCTCAACAAGGAATCATCTGGGTTTGTCTATGGCTTAAAATATTCTTCAGTTCAAAATGCAAGGCAAATTAAATGACCTATATTATACTACAAAGCCCATAGAAGTGAAGGTTCTGGCAGACAAAACTTGTGGTACATAATATTCAAATTGTGACACAGGCCTCCCTAAGGTAGTAGGCACTGAAATGGTTCTTCTCTCAGAGGGGTTTAACTCATCAATATAATATTTAAATGTCATAGTTTCTCTGACCAGGTATTTGCAGACCTTAGCTCCTCATTTATAAAACTTTCTAGGTATAATTGCAGCAGTGATGTGGGTATATTTTAACACTACAGCGTGAGTCTACAAACATTGGAAAAATTCTTAAAGCTGTAAGGCAAATGTGCCTTTGCCTCTGAGAAACTGTCCATATTAACGGCTACCTTAAATATCACCATGATTATTTATTTATTTTATTTGACATTTGTTAACTGGGATAGTCCAGCTGAGCCATATAGCACATTTTCAGTGGAGACCAAGGAGAAAAGTTCCAACTTACAGTAAAATTAAATAGTTACATGAAAGTGTATAAACAAAATGCAGTGCTGAAATAACATAAATAACATATAGACTATACATCCAGTGGAGAACAACAATATATTGCACAAAGTGACAAATCATAGTGAGTATAAACATATATTTTACCTGGTGGTATAATAACAATTTAGAGTTTTCTACAGATTGTAATGTTTGCTTTGTACAGAGGGTTCATTGATGAGATAGTGAATTTTACATATACTAGAAAGGAGAGAATATGAACAAAAATATTCCGAGAAAGTAGCTCAGAGGTAGAAATAAAATAGAGGTAGTTAACATTATGAGAAGGAGTACAGAGGACAGGAGCAAAGATAATGTCATTTTTCTACAAGTAGCAATAAGATATACAAACAAAGCGTGTGGGTATCCTGTCATTTCAGTGATCTAAAAGCCTGTGCTTATGTTCTCCTTTGCCCACATAATGAAAAGGTTCTAGTGTGCACTGAACTTTAAAATTACCTTAGTAATGTCCCGCATTTACTTCCTTGGGATTGACCATGGCACAAAATTTAAAAAAGCTTGATCTTGGATGTCTATACCTCTAAAATCATATCAAGAAAGCAAACTAAATCACCTTTCCTAGGCCACAGGCCACATTCACTGATTTCAGTCAGAAATTACATTACATTATGAAACATGCATTATTTCTTTCAATTTTCAAATACATGGGTTTGAAAAACAATTTATTTATTTTTATTTTATTTTATTTATTTTACATTTGTTGACCAGGATTGTCCGACTGGATACATGTCCATTTTCAGCAAAGGCCTGGGGAGAAAAGCTCCAAGGTAGAACATACAGTAAAAATCAGAAAATGATTACAAGTTACACACAGTTTACAGTCTCCAGCTGAGAAAGCAGGTAATATAATCATACATTTTTAAAACCATGTTGACAAATTGACTAGGCAATGTAACATGATTACAGACTACAGAGGAGGATCTAGTCTGGTTTTGAAGAAGGACATAGCCAGTGAGTTTTAAAGTATAGCCTGAGGCTTTTTTTGAACTGAGTAAGAGAGGGTCCAACAGTAAGATAATCAGGAACAGAGTTCCATGTTTTGCCAACAGAGTTAGCAAACAGAGTCCCCAGCAGAGATGTTGATTTTTGGATGTTTGAACCAGTAGTTTATTAGTAGAGTGAAGTGACCTCAGGTTGCTATAAGGGTTGATAATATTTTTAATTGCAGGCGTATTATCAGGGTAGTTGAGAACTTTTTGGGCAATTATAAGCTGGTTGTACTGAAGTAGGCTAGGCCATTCTAGTCACCCCAGAAGATTTAGGTTGTGACAGTGGTGGGTCCTATAGGCTGTGCCTGTTGCAAAACTAGCAATATGGTTATAACAGCTGGAGAGTTTGCTAAGAGTGGAGTTGTTCAAATTAGTGAGTAGAGGGGAGGCATAGAGAAGAGTGGAGAAAAGATGGGAACGAGCAATAGCAGTCCTAGCAACTGGAGTAAGGAAAGGTTTCATCTTATAGAGGGAGCCAAGTTTTTTGTTAATGGTTTTGATAGTTTGACATGGATATCAAATTTGAGGGTGTTGTCTATTGTGACGCCTAAGAGTTTGGTTTGTGCATCTGGGAGATAATGGTACCGTTATTAGATTTTATGGTAAAGAGTAGTGAGAAGGACTTACAAGTGGGGGAGAAAAGAAGCAACTTTGTTTTGTTAGGGTTTAATATCAGCTGATGGTTAGAGAGCCAGTTTTCAACTATATTGTAAGCCCAAGCACAGAGAGGGCGAGCATAGCAGGACCAAACCAAACCACAAGGTACCTGATTTCTGTGCATGCAAGGTAAGTAATTGTAAAATGTTATATTTTATTTCTCTAGTTTTATACTGCAGATGTTATATTTTATTTGTCTAGCTTTATACTGCAGATTAATAGTACACAGTTGGGGAGGTAAAGAAGATTATATTTGCCACTAGTAGCTCTTTAACTAGTGACCAAACGTTTGTGTCTTTCGGCTTTTCCCAGTTAGGGGTCGCCACAGCAGAACTCCGGTCCGCTAATGATTGGTAGTAGATTTTTACGTGCTGGCTTGCCGGGCCTAACGCACAACCTTCAACGAAGGAACGCCCATCCATGCATGTCGCCACACAGAAGACGCTCTGACTGAGAATCGAATGGGCAACGTCTAACTGTGAGGTGACAATGCTACCGCATCACCACCACTGCTAACTAACTAGCGACCAAATAATTAGCTAAAAACAACACTAAGAAATTCCTGAGGTCTAATGGCTTACCAGTGAGCAGAATTCAACTGCTGGTGAGCACTTGTGACCTGATGAGAGACTAGTCATTTAAAGATGGCTCCATAAACAGCAGGAAACTAATACAGAATTAGTACTGGGGGTGGGGGCAGCAAAATGGGTGTGACCCAGGTGCAATGCAAAGGAGCCAGATAAACCAGAGAGGAAAGCAGTGGAAAACTATGAGTGAAGGCCTCAGAGGGGGTGAGTAGTAATACAAACTCTACTTGTAAAGTGAAGGAGAGAAGAGACAGCAAAGTTTATTAAGGGTGGGAGTGTGTCTTCACATTGACTTGCTAACTAGTAGCCGGTTTATGCACAGATTAGAGTAGGGAGATACATTAGCAATGAAGGAGAATACTCCAATCTGACTTTCATGCCATGCAGATGGAAATTCCCTTTGAATCTGACCAAACAGTGCTACTTCAAAACAGTACAATATCATAGCTAGAGAGTTATACATAGACATATCCCTGCCTATACCCTTTCACAGGTGTTTCAGAAATAATATCTGGCAGAACAATAGCAAACACATAGGTGGTGAGTGTGAAGAACATAGAGAACTTTCATTCTCAGTCTATTTGGCTTCATTGTTACAGGTGCAGTTCCTTAAAAATACACTACTGCACAAGCACAATAATTTATTAATTACAGGCCAATACCCATTGCTAGCCAAATTACAATTGCACCATTTGTGGGCAACATGCCATACAAGAAGGGTTTTAGATCAATTTATTTATGCACCTTTAGCAAGAACACAATCTGGAGATCCTCCATGCCCATCTTACCATTAACAAGACTATTTATCATACCACAGCAAGCTATAGGTCCCCCCTTGTTCCGCTGACTATAACTCCTACCTAACTAGCATGGAGTCCCATGCTTTAAATCAAGCAACATTCTCCTAGCGGACTTCAACTGCCCCACTATTAAAAGAGAGATGTATACATCCCCTAATATGTATGCCTGTAGATTGTTGGACTTCATGAATAAAAACTCTGTACCAGTTAGTCCACACCCCAACCATTAGCTTTAAAATACTAAACTTGATCCTCAACAATATGAGATAGCTCTACTCCTTACCAAATGTAACTTTCTCCCTGATTATATAAAATCACAAATCAGGCACATTCATTTTAGGACTGAAGCCACAATATCCTCCAATAATTCTGTATTCAGACACTGTACTGCTGCTAATCCTAAACTTTGTGATCATCTGGCTAAATTCAATATTCCCTTTCAACTCAATGACCTCACTGCTTATGCAGAATCCTTTTCATGTAAATAGCTGCATAGATGCATATGTCCCCATCCAAATTAAATGCAATGCCAAATGCAAAAATAAAACCCATTTGTAGAAGCCAAATATAAACAGGCTCTATAAAAATCATTGTATGTAAAAATAAATGTAGCACAAAACAGCTCTTGCTAAAATCAACAGGAAACTCCAGACCCTGATTAAATCAACCAAAGACAGATATGAGGTAAAATCTGCCACCAAGGCAAAAAACAACCACAGATCCTTTAACTGTTTTAGAAAACTTAGAAACAACACCCATCACTCTGCAGAGCTAACAGTAAATGTTATCCCATGCTTGGACCCAGAGGTCATATTCAGTCAGAAGACTTCAACCCCGTGCTCATTACCACATTCCCAGATCTCATACACAAATTTACCCCCCCCCCCCAGTCTCACATGAACAATCCCTCAAGGCACTATCCAAGGCCAAGAACACTGCTATGGGGCCGGATAGCATACTGTGCTGCTTCCTAACAGCCAAAAACAGGACCTGTCAGACCTCCTACAAAGGTTATTCAATGGCAGTCTCAAAATAGGCTTGTGATGAATGACCTGAAGACATCAACTTTCATCTCCTTACATAAAGTCTGGGTGCAAATTGACTTATTAAATTACAGACCCATAATTCTGCCCAGCCTCATCTCTAATGCTAAGGAAAGGATGATCATTATTGAATTAATAAATATGGACACAGGTAACCTGCAAACTTTCATCCCAAGCCATTTCAGATTTGGTAAGAGCAGATTGTGTTTATTTAAGGAGTAATACTTTTTAGAAGGTTATTGAAGTAATGGATAACGCAAAATCAGTGCACACCACATATCTATACCTCGCAAAGGCATTCAGTAACTTCCCACACTCAGATATCATAGATAAACTATACCAATTAAATGTTAATTCCTATTTAACTCATTGGATAGAAAACTGGCTCACAAATGGATGCCAGGTAATTAGGATGAGCTGCTTTACCTCCCCGAAAAGACTTTTCATATGTGGTGTACCTCAGGGTTCAGGTCTTGGGCCACCCTTGATTGGCATTTACTTCTCAGAGGTGAAAGTTACTGACCATGTTTGCAGATGACTGAAAACTTAGTGCAAACATTAACTCCCCAGAGGACACCAAAATCCTCCAAGAGGGCCTTTCCCAAACCAATAATTATTGTCAAAACCATAGACTAAAGCTGAATATCCAGAAATGTATAATAGTTTTCTTTGGCAAACAAGAAGCCCCTTACAACTATCAAATTGAAAATACATGATCAAAAATGTTTCCAGTAGTTAGGGAATGCAGCTCCTATGAGCGGTCCTTCAGTTACCATGTATCCAGTATTGTAAGGAAGTACTTTCTCATTGCACACCATATTGCGAAGGGTATGTCCAGGGATGTGATCATTTCACTGTATTTTGCAGTAATCTGGCTGATTATTAAGTATAATGTCCCCTTTAGTACACAACATGAATATCCACACTGCATCTGTAACAAGAAAATCAAGGGCCTAAATCATAAAAACTATGAAGACCTTCTCAAAGCCTTATTTCTCTTCTCAGTGTCATATAGAGTGATCCCTGCCTCTCGTACTGAGCCTTGACAGACCCTATCCCACCAGACATATTGCACATTTTCAAGGGCTTAAACCCCTGTTCAAGAGATCTAAATCTCTTTTGTAACATAAATGAAACATGGCTGGGACTACATGTAAATGCTTTTCTCATCTCTAGATTATTCATACCTAAAATAAAAGGACTAAAATGTCCTGGGAATGTATGGCTAGGCTTCCTAAAATCTTTACATATCAATAGCCTAGTAAGTACCTATGAATCTAAATCCAGTTTTTGTAATTTCCATTTTGAATTTTTGGGAATCTTTCACATGTATAATGTCTTATATTCAAAAGATGGAAAGAATCCAGAGAACTTTCTCAAATGGGATTTCTAGTCTTAATTGAATTGACATGACAGTGATAGATGTTCTAAAGCTCTCCTATGAGGCATACAGATTGCTAAAGGTCGATGCCATTATTTATATATCCATTCGTTTATTCATTCATCTATCCATTTGTTGACTCAGATAGAACACTGATTTCATCAGACCATTTTCAGGTTCCTCCTGCAGTATATTACTGATGTGAAAAATAGAATGACATGGGTATAATGCATACATAATTACAAAATATATAAATTAAAGACAGAATGTAGAACCAATCAGTGTGTGAACATACAAACAGTAAAAAACACATAAATGCAAGATTCAGATTTCAAAATGGTAATAGTTTGCTTCAAATTATGGGATTCACTTTACAGTGCATTATGTAAAAACAAAGAACAAATTATTTTGTTGTTACCCATAGCATTCTCCTCAACAAAACATTCAGTTCTGTCAATAAGGGAAAATTATAGAATTATCCTCTAGTAAATATTAGGTTGCTGTACTGCATGGCTATGTTTAACAAGGACCTGGACAATCAGGCAGGAAAGCAAATTTTTGAAACCGGGATGTTACGCAATACACTCCCTGGTGGGTATTTTTCTGGCCTTGAGTTACCACAGCTATAACAGTGAACATTGTTATTGTCCCCATTGGTAACTTTTAAAGGTGATAGCTATTTAACTGAAAACTGGTGTTGACATTTGAAATACTATTACTGACGACACCGTTGATGCTACTACACTGTTGCTAGTCAAAGATATCAGATCGGATAGAAATTAATTCCACTGCTGCATCATTGGTTGTCCAGCCAAATTAACACCATGGTTATTGCTCACTGTTACTCTATACTGTTTTTTCTAGTCAAGAAATGTGTTCTGATTGCTCTATTGATCTCTGTTGTCATTGTTGAGTGTTGCTCAGTATTGTTTGCCTTACTGAGAAAGGTCAACTTTTGTGACTTACTGATACTGCACTTGAGGTTATTTGTGTGAATTCATCCAATATACTTATGTTATCATCTTTGTACTTAATGACAATAACTCATCTAAGATAGAGGATACTATATATATATATATATATATATATATATATATATATATAAAATATATTTTATATATATATATATATTATATATATGTTGGTGTTATCTAATATACACTTGCAGTGCTCAAAGTTATCTGTATGATGTTTTTCAAATCATCTGTAGTACAATTTATTGTTATTATTGACCTTATCAGTTTGACCCTTGAACTTGTTATCATTAGTGCTGTTAGCACTATTTGGAGATCACCACTGGGGATGCAAAAGCCACTGCATTTCTTAATGACGGTCCCAAGCCCGTATAAACAGGGAGGGTTATGTCAGGAAGGGCATCCGGTGTAAAACATTTGCCAAATGAAACATGCAGACAATAATACAGATTTCCATACCAGATCGGTCAAGGCTTAGGTTAACAATGACTGCCACCAGTACTGTAAGCCAACAGGGTGCTGGCGGAAATTGTGCTACTGTTGGCCAAAGAAGAAGAAGAAGAAAAGCGGGAAGGCATGACCAAAAGGAGAAAGAGAGGAGGAAGGTTAGGAGTGTGATAGTGAGGGTAGGAACTTTGAATGTTGGCAGTATGACTGGTATAGGGAGAGAGCTAGCTGATATGATGGACAGAAGGAAGGTTTATATATTGTGCATGCAAGAGACCAGATGGAAGGGGAGTAAGGCCAGGTGTATTGGAGGTGGGTTCAAATTGTTCTACTATGGTATGGATGGGAGGTGAAATAGGGTAGGGGTTATCCTGAAGGAACAGTATCCCAAGAGTGTTTTGGAGGTGAAAAGAGTGTCCAAAAGAGGGATGTTTATGAAGTTGGAAATTGATGGTGTAATGCCGAATGTTGTTAGTGCATATGTTCCGCAAATTGGGTGTGTGATGGATGAGAGAAAAATTTTGGAGTGAGTTGGATGAAGTGGTGGTGACTACCCAAGGGTGAGAGAGTGGTGCTTGGAGCAGATTTCAATGGGCATGTTGGTGAAGGGAACAGGGGGGATGAGAAAGTGATGGGTGTTAAGGAGAGGAATGCAGAAGGTCAGATGGTAGTGGATTTTGTGAAAAGGATGGACATGGTTGTGGTGAATACGTATTTTAAGAAGAGGGAGGAGTATAGGTTGATGAACAAGAGTGGAGGAAGATGCACACTGGTGGATTATATCCTATGCACGTGGGCCAGTCTGAAGAAGATTGGTGACTGTAAAGTGGTGACAGAGGAAAGTGTAGTTAGGCAGCATAGAATGGTTGTCTGTAGGATGACGTTGGTGATCAAGAAAATGAGGAGGCGTGTGAGGGCAGCGCCAAGGATCAAATGGTGGGAGTTGAAAAATGATGATTGTGAGGTGGAGTTCATGGAAGAGTTAAGACAGGCAATGGGTGGCATTGAAGAGTTACCGAATAGCTGGGAACTACAGCAGAGCTAGTAAGGGAGACGTCTAGAAAGGTGCTTGGTGTGACATCTGGACAGAGGAAGGAGGACAAGGAGACCTGGTAGTAGAATGAGAAAGTACAGGAGAGTATACAAAGAAAAAGGTTGGTGAAGAAGAAGAAGTGGGATTGTCAGAGAGATGAAGAAAGTAGACAGGAGTATAAGGAGATGAGGCACATGGCAAAGAGACAGGTGGTGAAGGCTAAGGATAAGGTGTATGAAGGGTTGTATGAAAGGTTGGACACTAAAGAGGGAGAAAAGGACCTGTACAGATTGGCTAGACAGAGGGACCGAGCTAGGAAAGATGTGCAGCAGGTAAGGGTGATAAAGGATAATGAGGGAAACATACTCACTAGCGAAGAGAATGTGTTGAACAGATGGAAGGAGTACTTTGAGGGCTTGATGAATGAAGAGAATGAGAGAGAGAAGGTTGAACGATGTGGGGATAGTAAATCAGGAAGTGCAATGGATTTGCAAGGCGGAAGTAAGGATAGCTATGAAGAGGATGAAGAATGGAAAGGCTGTTTGTCCAGATGACATGCCTGTGGAAGCATGGAGGTGTTTAGGAGAAATGGCAGTGGAGTTTTTAACCAGATTGTTTAATAAAATCTTAAAGTGAGAGGATACCTGAAGGATGCAAAAAAAGTGTTTTGCTACTGATTTTTAAGAATAATTGTGATGTGCAGAGCTGTAGTAACTACAGAGGGATAAAACTGATCAGTCACAGCATGAACTTATGGGAAATAGTGGAAGCTAGGTAAAGAAAGGAGGTCATAATTAGTGAACAGCAGTATGGTTTCATGCCAGGAAAGAGCACTACAGAGGCAAGGTTTTCTCTGAGAGTATTGATGGAGAAGTATACAGAAGGTCAGAAGGAGTTGCGTTATGTCTTTGTGGACTTGGAGAAAGTATATGACAGGATGCCTTGAGAGGAGTTGTGGTATTGTATGAGGAAGTCAGGAGTGGCTGCGAAGTATGCAAGAGTGGTACAGGATATGTACGAGGGTAGTGTGACAGTGGGGAGGACTGGGGTGGGAGTGATGGATGCGTTTAAGGTAGAGATGGGATTAAATCAAGGATTAGCTCTGAGCCCTTTGTTATTTGCAGTGGTGATAGGTTGATAGATGTGATCAGACAGGAGTCTCCGTGGACTATAATGTTTGCAGATGACATTGTGATCTGTACTGAGAGTAGAGAACAGGTTAAGGAGATCCTGGAGAGGTGGAGATATGCTCTAGAGAGGAGGGGAATGAAGGTCAGCAGGACTAAGACAGAATGTGTGTATGTGTGAATGAGAGGGAGGATAGAGGAATGGTGAGGATGCAGGGAGTAGAGTTGGCAAAGGTGAATGAATTTAAATTCTTGGGATCAACAGGGTGAGTGTGGAAGAGAGGTGAATAAGAGAATACAGGCAGGGTGGAGAAGAGTGTCAGGAGTGATTTGTGACAGACGGGTACCAGTAAAAGTGAAAGGGAAGGTCTACAAGAGGGTAGTGAGACCAGCTATGTTATATGGGTTGAATATAGTGTCACTGACAAAAGCAGGAGTTTGAGCCAGATGTAGCAGAGTTAAAGATGCTAAGATTTGCACTGGGTGTTACTAGGATGGACCGGATTAGGAATCAGTATATTAGAGGGTCAGCTCAGGTTGGACAGTTTGGAGACAAAGCAAGAGAGGCGAGATTGCATTGGTTTAGACATGTGCTGAGGAGGGATGCAGGGTATATTGGGGAAAAGATGCTAAGGATGGAGCTGCCAGGTAAGAGGAAAAGAGGAAGGCCTAAGATAAGGTTTATGGATGTGGTGAGAGAGGACATGCGGGTGGTTGGTGTGACAGAGCAAAATGCAGAGGACAGGAAGAAATGGAAACAGATGATCCGCTGTGGCGACTCCTAACGGGGACAGCCAAAAAAATAAATAAATAAAAGAATGAGCTGAATCCAATTTCAGCAACTAGTTCTATAATACAACTTACAATTAAACCATCATATGATACTGCTGGGTTTCTCTTTAATAATGAAAATAAGTAAGAATAATTAACTGTTAATAAAAATAATGGAAAAATTGTCACAGATAAATATGTCATGGTGGGAATCTTTAATTAATATTGTGCAGGGTTGTCTGGTATGGATAAAACAGAAAATTATAATCTTCATGTTAGTAATATTTTCTGTGCCCTCAGATACATGAGGAAATGTTATATCTGCATTCAGAAGAGTAAAGAAAACATTCACCATGGCTCCAGACGGCATCTCCAGAAAATATGCTATCATTATTTTATTATTTCTAAGTGCATAAAACTCCAGCTGGTTCTTGTGTGTAACCTGTCATTGCATGGATCAGTAACTGACTGTCTATCTTTAACGATGGAAACAAACAGGAAAAGACTAATTATTGATCTATTAGTGTTACATCAATCATGGGGGAATGTTTTGAGCACTGTATTCTGAACTATGTTGAGAGACATATCATCTAGTACCCTCAGTTAGACACTAATCAGTACAGTTTTATAAAGGAGCAGTCTAGTCTAACCTGTCAGATAAGATTGTTATGACATAACTAAATCATTTTGTACCTTATTACATGATCAAATCATCTGCTACTAAAAACAAACTGCAGAACTACTATAAAACAAAAAATAGCCAAGGCTAAAAGGTGTGACAGTAAGCACTTTCGTGGGGCATTCATACACCCACTTCTTCAGACTGTTCAACAAAACTAATACACCATATTTAAATAGCTAACAGAATAAGCACATGGTCAGGTGTTTAAAAAGGTCCAGTGGGACTTAGAAAACAATCAAACAACATATAATTAAAATACAGCTTATAAAATGTTTAAATACAGATATAGTATAAAATCTGAAATTACCAAGGAACTGTATGTCCCTAAACTACATTAGTTGATACAAAATGCACATTCTAAAGGTAAAAATAACATTCTAAAGATAAAAATACTATCTCATCAAATGTCTTAGTTTTAGAATACAAGCTATTGAGCATGTATCATTTAACCCTGGGTATGTGAAGGCATCTAGTCTGAGCTGCCAATATAATTCCTGCTGCTCTAGCCATAAAGAAAATGGTCCTGCCCTAACATGAGAACAGATCTGGTTAATAATCCTAAAGGAGAATGAATGGCCAAGGTTATTAAGTATACGCTTAGCTAAGGCATTCTCAGCTTTCCTGTTCCTAATAGCATATTGATGTTCATATATGCATTCCTTACATTTCCTATCTGTCTTACCTATATAGAAACCTAAGGAAGAATTACAATTAGCTAAGTACACGCACCCCTTAGAATTGTAGTTATACCACCACTTGCAAACAATATTTGTATTATTAACTTGGCACAAGGAACCAGTATCTATGAATCTGCAAAAATTGCAGGCTTCACATTTAAACATACCCTTAGTCTTCGGGGTTTGTACCATGTTGTTACCTAAGAGGTACTTCAAATTGTTACCCCTCCTAAATACAATATTAGGAGTGAGAGGCAATCTTTTCTGCACATTCTCATCCGCAATAATAAAATTCCAATTTCTCTCCAAAATGTTCTTAATATAATACACATCACTACTAAAAGTGGTGATGAATGAGAGAGAAAAGTCAAGGCTAAGGTTAACTTGGTCAGTCCTATCCTCATTAAACACACCCAAAGATGGGCTGCTACTGTAATTGTTCAAATATAAGCCTTCATCTGTTTCAGAGCCATTCAAGATAGATCTAAAGTGTCCAGCACTCCTTTTAGAGGTAACCTCATGTAGCAATTTATCTAGAAAATAATCTGGGTAACCTTGGTTCATAAGTAGGGTACGTAAAACATTACATTCCGCCTTAAAATCTACCAAGTTCAAAACCATTCTAGATGCCCTGACTAGCTGGCCTTTCACTATGGATTTTTTCTGATGCATAGGATGTCAGCTGGTAAAGTGGAGGAAAGAATTTGAGTACATGTCCTTCCTGGGGATGGTGGCTACATACTTCTGTCTGACCCTGTCCTTCTATAAGTATACATCCAGGTATGCAATTTTCTCTATATGAAAGTTACTGGTAAATCTTAAAAAATCAGTTGTAGTATTAATGTATACCAGAAATTCATTAAATATGTCAGCTCCTCCCTTAAAAATTAGGAATATATAATCCAGGTATCAGGTGTAATAAACTAAATAGTTTGAATATAGCCTATGTTCCAGAACAAATTTCCTCTCCCAAAAACACATGACCAGATTTGCAAAGCTAGTTCCACATGGTGACCCCATGGCTACCCCTTTCCTTTGAATACAAAAGGAGTCATTGAACATGAAAAAGTTATTCTTAAGAATAATGTCCAAAAATGAGGCAGTATTTTTATCTTTTATTTTTAGAATGTTATTTTTACCTTTGGAATGTGCATTTTGTATAAACTAATGTAGTGTAGGGACATACAGCTCTTGGTAATTTCAGATTTTATACTATATCTGTATTTAAACATTTTATAAGCTGTATTTTAATTATGTGTTTGATTGTTTTCTAAGTCCCATTGGACCTTTTTAAACACCTGACTATCATGTGCTTATTTTGTTAGCTATTTAAATGTAGTGTATTAGTTGTTGAACAGTCTGAAGAAGTGGGTGTACAAGTGCCCACGAAAGCACTTAGTGTCACATTAAATTTTTTTTGTACCTTTTAGCCTTTACATGATCAAATCATACTTATTTGGCAGAGTTTAGCAGTGAATCCATATATCTTCAAATGGATAGCTAACTGGTGAATTGACTGTGAGATATGAATCATACTGAAGGGAGTAAAGTTACCATGGGCTTTTACCACCAATGGGGTATGTCAGTGTTCCACATTAGGGTCCATTCTTTTCAATATGGTATTTTCTGGACTCCCTGAAGCACCCAACTAATTAATGTATAAATACCAGTGAGTGCAAGGTGCATGCAGTAACTCAAGCTTTTAAAGCTGTGGAAAAATTAAATGTATTTATTTATTTTGTTAGTTATGTATTTATTTAATTCATTTGGATATGTTAATTGGGGTAGAGCAGTGATCCCCTTGGACCTACATCAGTTTGAGCCCAGGTTAAACACTATAGAAACATGGCATTGTATACAGCGTAAATAACAAAATGCAGTATATTATATATAAAATGAATAAAAGGGTTGGCTTATGAGTATAAACACAATAGATAAATGACATTATATACAGAGTGATTGTCAAAACCCCTATATATAAATGCATTAAAAACAGATTGGATAGCACTGTTAGTACCCTGAAAGTATCAAAATGACAGGAAAAGTCAGAGAAAGGTATGCAGAGCAAGTAGAGTTGAAAGAGGTTAAGTTACATGGCCAGAATTTAGTAGATGGATTTTCCTCGAGTCTTGTAATGTGCTTTTAGCTCTGATGGGAAAACGGGATAAGAGGCATGATCTTTAAGAAAACAAGGGAGTGATTTTGACAGTTTGGGATCAATAATGTATGTGCTCAGTATGGCACTTTGTTCTGAGAATCTCAATTATATATATATAGAAGTCCCTTAGAGTTGGTAGAGATTGGCACTATCTAGAAAATTTTACAACATACTGCATTTAGAGATGGTGGGAACCAACATGAACTAAATTTAAAAAAGTTAATATACTGTTTAAACCGAGGTTTAAACATCTCAGGATGTGGGGAGGGGGGGTGAAAAGTATTTGATAAAGCAAAAAAAGTAAGAAGTGAATACTAACGGCAATGCCTTTTTTTCAGATCACTTTGTTATTTGTAATTGACTAAAAATGCTACCGATGCAGTTTATTATAAGGTAAATACTTTAAGTAAAGCTGATAAAATTAGTAAATTTACTAACATTAAGCTTTAGAAAATTAAATTTAACCTGGATATGTGAGATCCACAAACATAAGTGAAATAAAATATCAATAAAATTTGTATTGCAGCTTCTACTTCAGACCAGCAGCAGCAACCAAGACCGTATCAAGGAGTTCGAGTGAAAGAGCCAGTAAAGGAACTTCTGAAGAGAAAGCGGGGACACTGTAACAGCACAGCTTTAACTACAACAACGGTAAGGTGGAAGAAAAACTGTAGCAACACAGCTTTAACTATAACAATGGTAAGGCAGAAGAAATGCTGTAGCAACACGTCTTTAACTACACCAATGGTAAGGCAGAAGAAACACTGTAGCAACACAGCTTTAACTTCAACAATGGTAGAAAGAAGAAACACTGTAGCAACACATTTCTCACTACAACAATGGTAAGGGAGAAGAAACACTGTAGCAACACAGCTTTAACTTCAACAATGGTAGAAAGAAGAAACACTGTAGCAACACATTTCTCACTACAACAATGGTAAGGCAGAAGAAACACTGTAGTAACACAGCACAATGGTAAAGCAGAAGAAACACTGTAGCAACACAGCTTTAACTATAACAATGGTAAGGCAGACAAAATGCTGTAGCAACACGTCTTTAACTACACCAATGGTAAGGCAGAAGAAACACTGTAGCAACACAGCTTTAACTTCAACAATGGTAGAAAGAAGAAACACTGTAGCAACACATTTCTCACTACAACAATGGCAAGGCAGAAGAAACACTGTAGTAACACAGCACAATGGTAAAGCAGAAGAAACACTGTAGCAACACAGCTTTAACTACAACAAAGGTAAGGTAGAAGAAACACTGCAGCAACACAACTTTAGCTACAACAATGGTAAGACAGAACAAACACTTGCCTATTTACTCACCTTTTTCTGTCATGGTACAAAACTTAAACTTAACAGTTTAGTAATCTTCTATAAAAATCAATAAACAAACCAAACAGTACAAATGTTAATATACTCTGTTGACATACATTAATTAAGGAGCAGGTCACTGAAGCCAGCCAATGTGTTTGTTGATAAAACAACATTTCAATTTTCTTTGGATTCTGATTGTTTGTGGTATAAACTGAACTTTACAGCATGTGTATACATACTTATAACAAGTTATTAAGCTTTTTTATAGGAACTTATTATATGCATGTAGTTGAAATATAATTACAAGGGTTAATAAAATATATATATATATACAGACAGGGACTGGAAAATAGATCTGCTCAATGTACATTCTTCTCATACAAGCAAATGTAGTGGAAGAAACTTAAATAATTTTATTCATGTATATATATATATATATATATATATATATATATATATATAGAGAGAGAGAGAGAGAGAGATGAGTTTCACTTTACAATCCCGAAATGCTGAAATATCGAAAAACCCCAAAAGCGCAAAATTTAAAATCTCGACTGCCCACATACACACTCCACACACACCTTCCCCCCACACTACAAACCAACATAACAAAACAAACACACGCGCAGACCCTACATATAAGCAGGGGGCAAGCCCCCCTGCACCGCCCATGTGGGGGGCTGCACCCCCCTCACCCCCCTACTTATATATACTAACTCTGAGGATGCACTAAAAATACAAACACACAAAACACACCACTACACATTCTACACTTCCCCCTGCACAAACACACATCACATACGTGCAAATACCACCACTCTCAACACTTACACACTCACAATCTCACCTACCTACCCTATCCCACACCTCAAAACTTCAAACACAGTCACACACACTCAAATCCTTACCTAAAACCCCTACTAGAGCAGCACTTACCTGAATCTCCAGCTACATCTACATACCAATCCGCAAATAACAAACACAGGGAATCCCACATCATGTACGCACCTCCACAATCGCAGATTTGACATTTCTGCAGTCAGCATTCTGCACTTTTGTGTAACTGCAGTTTCGACACTTTGGTCGCGAGCTACTGAAGTTCGATATTTCAGAAGTTCGAGAGTCTGAAGTGTAACTGTATACATATATATATATATATATATATATATATATGTAAACAGTTTCAGTCTGATAATACAATAGGCATATAAACATCACGCATAGTTGTACTACACATTTATTTAGCCATGATTTAGCCAGTATCATGGAAGCAGGTGCATTTCAACTTTTAAAACGGGAAACCTTTCAAACTTGTTTATGCAAATGTCTAAGGTATTGTTATTTTTCCATGTCTGAAGGTAGCCAGTTCCATAGAGCAGTCCTATTCCAGCAAATACATTTTCACCAATATCTTGTTTAAATCCAGATCTGGATAAAATAAGATTATCATATTGAGGAGGTAGGCTTGATGCCTAAGAGGTAATTTAGTTTTCAGTGGTTGGGGGGGCAATAACCCATAATAAGAATTTTGAATATCAATGCACCTAGTATCAGAATAGCTCATCTGAAATATGTAACCAATGATTCTTGTACAATAAGTCACTAAAATGTGTACTACTAACCACAAGCAGGACAAATCTCCAGATTCTAGATGCTGCATCTGAATTGTTTGTGTGCTGAGAGCTGAATGTAGAGGATTGAGTGGCAGGGCATATTCCATTATTTAGGAACATTTTGAGCTATGGATATTCTTACAGCAGCAGATAGTAGGTGCTCCATATGTATTAACTAACATCAAAACTACTGTTCATAAATTTGACTTACTTGTAGAGAAGGACTGAACATTTTCTTGTTGATATTCCTTTCTATTTTTATTACTGTGAAGCCTTAAAGTATCTTACATGGGTAGAATTACCCACCCATCCTAAGACCACCCAAGGAATAATACCTCACAGGATACCCTTTGAATGACTACACAGCATTATCTAAGAGGCCGATCTGTTATAGATTCTCAAGACCACTTTGTTCCTCAGGTTTCATGTTTGCGCAAGTCAAAATGCCTATCAAGAAGTGAGGAGACTCAGCTTACTGTGTTGATATAAGTAAACAATTGAATAAACTACCTTGGAAGAAATAGAATTTTGCCTCCAATTAAGTCTCATCAAGCCTGTAACTGTAATTTTAATTGTGGGGTCACTTGACATAGTTAAATAGTCATGTGACCCCCTGTAAGTTTCCATTGTATGGCTGCCATTTTTCACTGAACTATCATTGTCTCCTACTAGCTTTCCCTACTCCTCCCCCCTCACTTTATCTTATGTCTTTTTATTTACTGCATTGACTTTTCTCCTACAGTAATTCCCTTTTTCTCCTCCTCCCTGTTGTATTCATCAGTCTTCCCCCACCCTATTCTCCCTCCTTGCACTTTCTCATACTCAGTGTTTCTTCATTCATGCTCATCTATTTTTCAGCATGTTCTTTCTATAGATATACTGAATATAAAATTAATTTTCCTAAGTTTTACTTACCTTGCTTTTAGTGCATTAGATCTACTCTGGCAGTGAACTGTACCATACTTATGACTACTATGTATTACTGAAATGCATATTTAATGTCTTTTGCACATAGGTTCATAGGTTCATAGGTTCATACTAGGCTATCTGCCCTAGGGCATTTATAAGCCTAGCCAGAGTGTGTATGGCTTTCGCCACCCATTTTAAATTAATTTTGCTATGCCCTTTTTCGAGGTTAGTATACTGCGGTTCTGTCTAACAGTGACACAGAAGTGATACCCGGGGTAAACCTACGATCTCCCATCCACTCATCAAGATTCCTCTTGAAGAGAGTCAATGAGGGACTCTGCCTAACCTGGACTGGGATTTTATTCCAGAGTGAAGGGAGCCTCTGGGTTATGAATCTGTCCCTCCAGCATGTCCTATTTATTTCAGTGCTGAGGTTTAAGTCCCTCGGCGTAGCTCGATGGGATTTGGATTTTCTGAGGTGCAGCATGTCCATTAATTCCGGGTTGGACATGGCTTTATAAGTCAGGCACAGATCGCCTCTGAGCAGGCGGTATGCCACTGAGTAGAGCTGGAGTTTCTTTAACCGGGCAGCATACGGCATCTGTTTGAGCCTTGATCCTCTTGGTGAGGTACTTTTGGGGTCTTTCCAGTTGCTGCAGGTGTCTGGTAAGGTACATCCCAAAGGGCATTGTACTCAATTATGGGCCTGATGAGGGATGAGTAAAGAGGCACGATGACCTCCCTGATCTAGATGTGAATCCCTTCATGATTAGGTGGGCTATATAAAATGTTTTTCTAACCACTTTGGCCACGTGGTTGTCAAATGAGAGATTGCTATCAACTTGGGTCCCCAGGTCCCTAATTACTTCTTCTGTACTTAATGGATTAGCACCTATGTGGTAATTTGTCGACACTGTTTTTGCCAAAGGGGATGACTATACACTTTTGGCGTTTAGCTTGAGGCCATGGCTCTGGCACCAGTTGTCTGTTTCTATGAGGCCCTTTTGGAGGATGCTTGTGTCAGCTGGAGAGTCTATTATGGTGCCCAGTTTGCAGTCATCTGCGAACTTGGTCAGCCACAGTCCTTCCATGTTGGCCTGTACCTCCGAGAAATATATACCGAACAAGAGAGGTCCCAAGACTGAGCCTTGTGGGACGCCACTTGTAACTGGTTTGGAGTCTGACATGGCTCCAGCTATTCTAACCATGTGGGTTCTGTCCTTGAGCCAGTTTGCAACCCATCTAGTGACATAGGGGTTTATATTTAAGCTGGTGAGCTTATCTATAATGCTAGAGTGGGGTATTGTATCGAAGGCTTTTGCGAGGTCCAGGTAGGCTGTGTGGACCACCTTCCCCTTGTCAATGGCCTTGGTGACTGTTTCAAAGAAATTGACCAGGTTTAAGAGGCAGGATCTGCCCTTAACAAAGCCAAACTGGGTAGGATCCAGTGTCTGTAGGTCCCCAATATCTTTATTTATAAGGTCCATGATGATCCTTTCCATAGCTTTGCAGACCAAGCTAGTGAGACTTATGGGGCGATAGTTTCCAGGATCCGTTGAGGCACCACCTTTGTGGAGAGGGACCGATGTTGCTGTACGCCACTCTTTGGGTACATATCCTGTAGTAAGGCTGAGATTGAACAGTAGTTTTAGGTTTGGGTTTAGCTCTTCTTGGAGTTCATGTAGGACACAGCCTGGGACACCGTCTGGTCCCATTGATGCTGTGTTTCTTGCTTTGGAGAGGGCAGCTCTTACCTGAGCATCTGAGATGTCAAGGGGGCAGCACTCTGCTGGGATAGATATTAGGCCTTTTGGTGGGGGGGGAGTTTGCGCTGAACCTGTCAGCTAGGATGTTGGCAATGTCTGTGGGTTTGGTGTATTTTTTGTCATTTTGGACTAATTCTGAGCATATCTGGGAATTCCCACCCAGGTTCCTAACATAACTAAAGAAAGCCTTGTGATTATCCTTAGTGTCCTGTGCAATTTTTCTCTCGAAGCTGGCCTTAGACGATTTGATGAGTGCCCATAGTTTTTTGCTAATACTGATCAGAGATGCCTTCCCTTTTTGGGATTTTGCTCTGTCATGTAGTAGCTTCCTCCTTCTATTGTATAGTTTGTTTATGGCTGGGGTCCACCAGACAGGACGTCTGCCTTTGGAGGATTGGGTCTTGGTTTTATTTGGGATTGCATGATCCATGCATTTCTGAAGGTGTTCATAGAATGCGTTTATAAAGGATTTATTGTATTGTAGGATGTATTCAGTGCTTAAAGAGAAGTTATACAATGGCTTATTTCTGAGGGTGATATATTCACAGACAGTCCAGTCTCCCAAGCATCCAGCATGTATATTAATTCACTAGCTCTTGAGCAATATCTTACTCCTTTGCAGAAGTGGGTGATGATGAAGCCTATTCTTTATTAATTTTATTTATTTGACATTTGTTAACCTGGTTAATCTGACTGGACAAGTTGCCCTTTTTCAGACGAGGCCAGAGGAGAAAAGCTCCCAAAATAGCACAATTAACAAAAGTGAAAGGTAACAGTTTTAAGGATGAACATAGTATTTATACTCACAATATATCAAAAAGAGAGAAGGAATGCTAGCAACATGCTACAAAATTCTAGAAAAGGTCACTAATATTGTACATCTTGGAGTACATAGTTATATTCCATATTAAGCAGTGTGTATAAGATTATGACAAGTTTACAAGACAGACAGGGCAAATTACAATTATAAATACAAAAATAAAAGGGAAGAAACTAATGTAAAACCAATTTCTGAAGGACTGAATCTCTGGATGCTGTAAGAACTATTGTTTATTTGCAGGCTTTTTGCAGTAGAAGCGGAGACAGTGGAGGCAGAAATGGTTGAAGTAGTGTTAGAGGAGGAGGGCTGGATTTTGTTGAGTCCTAGCACAGACAAGTCCAAGATAGACGGAGAGTATCTTTTAGAGTTGTTTTGAAAGAGTTTGAGTTAGAAATCTGTCATACACTTCGAGGAAGTTTATTTCTAGTTTAGCCAATGAGTAGCTAAAATAGTTTACCAATATCCTTCTTGTGTTCATATACTTGTAGAAGATGCTGTTGGGAGCTACAGAGAGCCTGCATGGGAGTATAGGGTTGGATGAGGCAAGAGAGGGAGGAGGAAGAGGGTTCATGTATGATGGAATGAGTCAGTAGAAGAAGTGGGATGATTTGATGTTGAAATTCAAGCCGCTACAAGTTTTTAAGGCTAGGCAGTGGTAATAGTGGTAGGGTAGGTTGGTGGTGAGTCTTGCAATTTTGTTGTAGGTGAGTTTCAGTTTAGACAGAAGAATGGGGGCTCAATAGAGTAAGGTGGAGAGTAGGAATGTTTGTGCAAGAGAGAGCCTGGAAGCATTTGTGAGGAATTTTTCTGCCTGTATAGCAGGCCTAACTTTTGATGTGTCTTTTAATGCACTGCTGAATATGGAGATCGAACCTTAGTTGGTCATTGATAATAACTCCTAGTAATTTAGTGTGAGGTTCAACAGCAATGATAGTGTTGTTAAGGGAGAAGACAGTAAACATATCTTTATGATGTTGTAGAGATTTAGGGAAGATAGTTTTCTTTGGGAGGAATAGCAATTGATTGGAAGTTAACCGTTTTTCAACAGGGTGGCAAGACTGTTGGGTGAGGGTGTGAAGGTGAGTGAAATTGTCAGAGGAGGACATGTTTGTGGAATCAGCATATTGTATGACAGAAGAGACAGGACAATAAGAGTACAGGTTATTAATAAAGATATTGAATAAAAGGGGCCCAAGGATGGAGCCTTGCCATACCCCAGTATGAACAGCTAAGAAGCGAGAGAATTTAGATTGCCATTTAACTGCCTGGTATCTTTTAGAAAGAGAGCTGGAGAACCAAGAAAGAGCAGAGTTGGAGAGATTAAGGGTAGCTAGTTTGGTTAGAAGGAGATGGTAGGAAACAATGCTGAAGGCTTTGGAGAGGTCTAGGAACAGACAAGAGATTAGCATGTTATTGTCACGAGAATTTGTAACAGAGTTAGTGAAAGATATGAGAGCAGTAGCTGTACTATGATTTGAGTGGAAACCATGCTGAATAGGGGTAAGGAAGTTTTCCAGGAGTAGGTGATCAAGGACTTGTTTATGGATACATTTTTCAAGAATTTTTGACAGTGGAGATAGTATGGTAATAGGCCTGAAATTAGAGGGGCTGGATGAGTTGCCACCTTTATGCAGGGGTGTGACATAGGATTTTTTTCAGAGAAAGGGGTGATGTGGGCCAATGGGGGTGAGGAGAGGTAGGTAATAGTGTCATTTTTGGTTAGTTTGCAAATAGAGTCGATGAAGAAGGAATTAAGAAAGGTAGTAGTACTGGCAGGAGAGCTGTTTGGGCATGGTTTGGGCATGGTTTGTGTGAGGAGTGGTTTCTAAGATGTAGTAACTTGTTTACTGATTGCCAGCATTTTGAGGGGGTTAGAGTGAAAATTATGTACTGGTTTTTGTAAATAGTTTTGTTGCTCAGAGTGACCTTTCTTTTTTTTGTAAGTTGCAAAGCTCTTTATAGTTTTGTAAAATGGTGGAAGTTTTTTTTTTCATTTTATTCATTAGTGAATGGGTGCTTTGTGTTAACTGGTGGCAAAGTGGGTTTTGACTCTTATTTTCCTGGTGAGGGGGTCAGGGAGTTAATTGTGTCCAAAAAGGTGTTTCTAAAGGCTAGGAAGCTTCTTCTAAGGGGTGGTTGTAGAGGAAGGACTAGTTAATTGTTGAGAGTGAGTGGTTGAAACTGTCTGGGTTAAAGTTTGAGAACTTATGGCAGTCTTTATATTATTGGGTTTTATGTAGTTGGGGTGAGCGTCAAGTATGAAGGTAGGATGGTGGTCACTTAGGGTGTCAGGTAAGGTGGGGTTGTGATAGGAGTTGGGATTGGAGGTAAGGACCCAGTCAAGTGTGGAGCCTGAATTTGTGTGTTAATTTTGATGAGTAGGGGCAGAGATTAGCTGAGAGAAGCCACAGATGTTAATGGAGGTGTTAGGGGGTATCAGAATTAAGGGTGTACCAATCAATGTTAACATCACCAAGGATAACAGTTTTATCTGAGATAGTGTGGGAGATCCAGGAGAAATAGAGCTCTAAGGTAGGGATGTTGTTGCCGGGGGGGGGGGGGGTGTATATAAAAGCAATTGCTAATTTCTTGTGGTTATTCAAATTACATGTGACAGTGAGTACTTCAGTTGGGTGGAAGTTTTTCATGAGTCTATCTTGCTGGAAGCCTGGGGGGAGAAATTCAGAGTTTAATATTTTTGTCTTATACCAAGTTTCAGAGAGTGTGAGAATGTCAGTAGTGTATTGGGAGATCCAGGCATGAAATGGGGTGATACTTTGGATGTTCATGAATAGAACAGATAGGTTTTTGGTGGAAGAGGATCAAGGGATCTGAGAGGTAGTAGTGGGGGTGGGGCATATGGAGTGTGAAGGATGGGCAGAGACAGAGGAGTTGTGGTTCATCCAGGGTTAGGATGGATGTTACATGATAGTAGTAGGTTTACAATGAGTAATTTCAGAGAATTATATTGATAGTATTGGGGGTAGGTCTTTGGTTTAGATTTAAGTATGAAAGTGGGTTGTTATAATATTATAGACTTAAGCAGGATTGTATCTGAAAGATGAAAAACGATGAGGTTATTGGGCATGAGTAGGTGTCAGATTGATTTATTTGGTGGTAAGTTATAGTTGGTAAAGGGTGTCTGTATAAGAGAGAGCATTCCATGAGTAGCATAGGAGGTAAGGGTAAGAATAGGTGTGAGTAGGAGGATAAGAAGGTAACTACTAGTATAGTTCAGGTTTGCAAGAAACATATTGTAGCAGACAAAGGTGAATAACTATTTTGCAGAGATATTGCATGAATATGAAGTGGTGAGGAGGAGGGGAGACTGGGTTGAGGTCTAGAGTATGTTAGGCAGAGTAGTGTGGTCAATGGGGACAGAGTATAGGTGTAGTGTATGCATGGGGTGGGTGGGAATGGGGTTAGTGTAGGGTAGCGGAGTGAGCCCAAGCATAGCGAGGATGAATTGAGCGGGCTGGCCCAAGTCAGGAATGTCTATAGAATGGTAACAAAAAAAAGTCTTTGAAACTGTAAGTACTGGCTACAGGGAAATTGCAACTATGTTGTGTTTATTGTCAAAGAATGTTTCCCAGATTATAGTGATAGTAGCAAAGTAGAAAAAAAATTAGATGGAGTCAAAAATTAAAGAGAAAACAAAAAACAACCTAGAGAAGTGGAAAAATTAGAGGGGGGGTGACTTTAGAGATAGAAAAAGAGGAGTTTAAGCTAGCGACTAGTCAAACAGAAGGGTACATCCAGAAAGATTGAGAGAAATAAAGTCTGTAAGGCAGTAAATGAAATGGATGAGGGGGGTCAAGTAAGAGGAGAAGAAGAAAGCTGGAAAGAATAGAAGGCTTAAGAGGAAGAGTTAGGCAGATTGGGGTGGGAGGAAGAACACCAGTTGGAAATGCAAAGAGGGATTGCACACTAAAGCTGAACAGAAAACAAAACCGGTGAAAAGGGGTATAGCTGGAGGGGGTTGGGTTGGTGGTGTGCTTATAATCAGGTCTATGACAATGAAGGTGAGGTTTTGAAAACAAAATTTTGGAATATAACATACATTAATTTAAAGCTGAAATATGCTGGAGGCAGTAGTGGGCTTGGGTGGAGTAAGACTTCCTCACAATTTCAATGTGGGTGTTGTAGACTTCCACACAGCTTGGTGCAGAAACAGCGGTATCAGCCTATAAAAAGGGAAGAAGATTAGAATACATTAGAATGAGTTAGCTAAATATGTTTTTCAGCACACAAGGTTTTAGAGACAGGGCAGGAGAAAGACAAAGGGAGTAAGTAATTAGAGAGGAAGGAAGAATGGGGTTAATTAAGTAGAGCACAGTAGAGAGCAACCAGATGATAATACAGCGAGGATAATACAGTGAAGAAAGAGTTGCACAACAAGCTATAGAAGGAGTGCAACTTGAGAGAATAGCAAGTCAGTGAGAGGGATAGGTGCAGAAGGATATACAACAAGTAGGCAAAAGCAGTATCTATGCAGTCCAGATAATAAAATATATTTAGAAGTAGGCAATGACTGTAACACTCAGTCCAGCATAAACAAGCAGTAATCAGTACAGAGATACAGCATGATACTTATGTGTAATAAACTGTGCTATTAACACTATAAATCTTGAAGCAGTAATTCACAAATAAAGTGGTCTACATTAGCAGACATATGTTCACATTAGCCACTGATACATACATATGACAACAAGGTAAATAGTGTGGGAAAGATAAATGCCTGGGCAATATGAATGTGCAACAGTTTACAATGCCTTAATTCAAAATGCAGTGCTTTGAAAAGCACATTGCAAAACTTGACAATATCTGTCAACAGAAAAATTATGGAGTACGAAGCATCACATAAGACCTAATTCAGATGACCTGCTTCTAAAGAAAATTCTCTAATCTGAGCTTTATTCAATGTCTGTCAGTAGGAGGCAGACCCATGGTTATATACATATGTCTTCAAAATGGTATCCTTAGTCTTGCTGCTAGTTTTTACCTATTGGAGAAGGTAGCACATATCCTCAGCTTATTGCCCAAAGTGTCTATTAAGGACTGCATTTTAAAGCCCATCAGTTTCCTAGTCATAATAGCAAATGCTTCAGACTTAAAAGCTGATAAGTAGCATGGTGCCCATACACATATGAGGAGGGAGGACAGAAACAGTTTTCAAAAAGTTAAAAAACGTTTCTATTCCTTGTCTTTTAGATCATAATTTCATGCAATAAAACAGTTATGTGCAGTGTCACTTTAGTCCATGACTATGAAAAGTAGACATAATAAAAACCATGGTCTCTTCAGACCTAGAAGACTAGAATTTCTTCACAGAAACATTAGCAATGATGATGTCCTTAGCAAAGAATTAGAGTCCAGAACAAACTCATCTTCCCCATTAGCTGTAATGAATCACTTTTCTTTATGTAAGAAAAGTAGTGGCTTTGAAGCACTGGTTGTGAAAGTTAAGCAGAACATACAGTCTGCCAAAATAGTTAACACTCTTTGGGATGTTGCAGATGTCAAGAGCTGTGAGAAAAATAGAGGGTTTAGTCACCAAATAAAATATTTTCTTTTCTCAGAATATTTTTTCCGAACTTAAGTCAAAGTATTGTACATTCCTCAGAGGTCTAAGACTTCCTGGACTTTTTATTATTATTTTTCCTCTTTGACCTTCTTACATGTATCTTTCTTTTCGGGGGGGGGGCAGGGAGGCATCACTTTTTATGTATTTCTTTTTTTTTTTTTTTTGCAGATGACAGCTAACAATTAGGCAGCATTTCAAGGGGGTGGTGTCCTTCTTTACTAAGAAGTCATATGCACAGAATTAATTTTTGTCATTATGTATGATGACTGTTGAAAGTATAATTTGAAGAAACTGTTCCAAAACCATCAAAATTACCATCACAAGTTGGAGAAATGGGAGCCCCCTCCTTTAATTATGAAGATAAGCCATTGTTATCCAAGCATTTTAAGAAGTGGCATAATTTTAAAGGCATGGATAGCTCAATAGAGACAATGATGTTGCGCTCTTTGTCAGACACACCTGCACAGTTGACTAAGCTACACTTTTTAGTGGGGCTATTACAGTCCATTTTACTAAACAAAGAATTTTCTATGGTAACTGATCTTTGCAGAGATTGCATGAATTCATATCAGACTGCTTTAATTTTAGAGAACTTAAGAAGTTCAGGAGCAGAAGTTGCTTGAAAATGCAAGGAAATAAAGTTTGAAAACATAAACAAGCACAGCAGAAAAGGTTAATATTAAAGAATGCATCATTGTGTGCCTCTTATAAACATCTGTCTAAAAATCCAGAAAGAAAATTACCATAGCAGTCCTTTACTGAGAGAAAATCTCAAGACAATGAAGAAAAAAAATTGGAGAAATACTGTTAAATCGTGGAAATGCTATAAAGCCATGTCAAAATGCAATTCAATTTTAAAGAATGTCAGATGTACACTACACTGAAATTCTTAAGAAATGAAACCATCCTAAATGATGATGCTTTCAATGATCACAAAGTAGGCATACTCATACCTCTGAAGTGTACCTCATTATGAGGAACATACCTCATTTGGTATCTTAAAAAGTTTATGTTCCTCGAAATTCTTCATTGAAAGGGTCTGCCACACATTCAGTGTTAGGGATTTTTTGGCTAATATCCATAGTGAATATAAATGAATCATATTATTTCATTAAAATATATTTTTTGTATGTAAAACTACCATATGTTAACCATCCTATGATCTTCCTAGTTGAAGTTGTAGTAAGCCTTTAGTATGAGATCCACATTTTGTCCATTTGTTCCACATTATGAGGGCTAGTATTCCTCATTTTGGAGATGGAAGGTTGAGAACTCTGGGCACACTGCAGGTGTTGAAGCAAGGTTCTGCAATTAAAATGCATGTAGCTGTGTCTCATGTAATTCAGCTTGGCAGTGGTTGCTATTCCTGATATGAGTAATAAGGAACAGAGTGAGACAGCAGCGGTAAACACTGTAAATGTCTGGGGAAAAATAATCAGAGGGGCAAATATCAGGAATACACAGTGCTAAAAGAACTGCACATTGACAACTTTTTGGGCAGGTGTGGTGGGTGTTCACAGGCAAGAAAAATGGTCTTGTAGAAAGGGTGCAGAGAAAACTACAAAGTTGGTACTGTGAAGAATGTGTTAAGTTATGACAGAAAGAATGGAGAAAATTTGGATGTGTACACAATGTAGGAAAGAAAAAGATACGGGATGTGTTTTAAATACATATTATGACATGCATGAAGGTGTTTGTGTTTTAAATACATATGATGATATGCATGCAGGTGTTTGGGTTTTTGATACACTTCTCACCCTCTTGCAAAAAAATGTGAATCATCAAATTAGTTTCATCAGTTCCCATGTTCGATCCACATAAGGACATGTGAATGTTTTACTGGAGGGATAAGGAACTTTATTTACCACCAACATTGTGCAATTTCAGAGTTTGTACAGTATATACAGAGATGTAGGGGTATTAGGGATTCAGCAAAAATGCATCTTAATTTTTTTATTCATTCATTCATTCATTCATTTATTTATTTATGTTTGTTATAACTGATGATGTGCAATGTTGACTATGTAGTTTGATGGATGCAGTTTTGCTGAGTGTGCTTTGTACTTTTAGCCACAGATCCATTACTTCTACATGTTACCATACATGAATGGGTTCATTTATTTATTTTTATTGTTTTCTCATAGATATAATAAGGAAGCATATGTATACTAATATTCTGCTATTGTACATCTGACTATCCCAAACCTAAATATGTTCCCCTTACCCTTGCACATATGTGGTACTACTACTACTACTAGTGCCATTAAGTTTTATTTTACATATTATCTTAAAATGAAATTATGATTATGTACAATGTGAAGCTTTTTCCCAAGCTGTCAACTGAAAATTTTATGTAAACAGTTGGATTATTGTAGCTGAAAACTACAGTCAATAAATCAGTGAATAAATTAATAACTGCATTTATTTACTTACTCGTTTACCTATTGTGTTAGTCAG
Source organism: Protopterus annectens (assembly GCF_019279795.1). NCBI lineage: Eukaryota > Metazoa > Chordata > Ceratodontiformes > Protopteridae > Protopterus > Protopterus annectens. The sequence continues at coordinate 1,426,287,202 of NC_056741.1, forward strand.
CCAGGTCTCTTTATTTATTTACACAGTTATTTACTGTGTTTGTTAACCACAATAATCCAGTTGTTTATACCATGTTTTCCCTATTGTGTAATTACTTATTCTTCCATATATCTTGTGCCATCTTTGAAGCCCTGGGGTGCATTTCATTCCTCTGTGACAGTCATTAGGCTGTTTTAATTGCCTACTACCCTACATCTGAGTTATTCCTTCCTACTATTTGTTCTGAAATTTCTTCCATTTGTCTGCCAACCACGTCCCTATTTCATCTTTTGATCTGTTTATTTAGAAGCAGAAGATGAGGAAGGGTAGTAGAAGGACCAGCTTCATAGAGTTAGCTTGAACAAACAGCCCAGCCAATCTTCATTTTGTATGCATTAAGGAAGGTGCGAGACCAAGAATGAATTCTTGTTAAAGAGTCAAAAGAAGTATGGTCAGGTAAAACAGCCAACATAGCAAAGCAATGGAACTAATAAATATTTTGAGAAATGGAGGATGTACAAGTGGTTGAGAAATGTTGGTGAGGAAAAAGCCTGAGAGTTCTGCCACACACAGTATAAAAATGATTTAAAAACATATTTGCCATTTATTGGATGTCTAAACTGTACTACAAACAAATTTACAGTTCCCATAGTTCATAGAATGTAAAGTATCACATGTATTAATGTAGCACTCAGCATATGTGTTGTTTTAAAGACGAATTTTATAAATGAGGTTGAAGACACAGGAATCATGAAGGCCGTAACACAGGAATTGTGAAGGCCGTATTATGAGGTAATCTTTTTTAGCTAAATTTAATACACTCAACATCCAACCCAATGCCATATTTATGGGTAACTTTAATTACCTCATTATTAACTGGGAATCCTATACAACACCAAACATGCAGGCACAGAAATGCATTCATTTTGTAAGCACAAACTCCCTGGACCAGATTGTCAATATGCTGACCAGGAGTGAAAACATACTGAATCTGGTCCTCACTAATATGGGTAATATGGGAGAGTGCTGCATACCTAGTGTAATATCCTCTTTGGTGAGGTCAGGCCACAGAATTACCCCCTTTGAAGAAAAAATAAAACCTGGAACCCCAACTTAGCCTGGAATGTTGAGGAACTGCTCTAATTTCATACTATTAAGTGTTAACTTGGCAAAATTTCAAGCCCCTGTAAACCCTGAGAACACTGTTGCCTATCCAGAGCTATTCATAGAAACCCTGTGCAAGCATGTTAGTAGCTGCTTAAAGGCATCTATACCCATTTGTAATAAGTACAGAACTAACTCAAAAAAACAAGACATCCTCATAGAATCATAACATCAATGGGCTGTATTACAAAAGGAAGAAAAGCATGCCAAAAATTATGAGGTGTAGTAACCAGCAGGATAAAAACAATCTCATCAAACTAAACAAAGACCTCAGAGAACAAATTAAGTATACCGAATCCAAATTTGAAATACATGTGGCCTCCCAAGTCAACCATAGAGCATTCTTTAGCTATATCCACAACCTCAAGGACAATACACAATTGTGTGCAGAACTCATTGTTAACGGAACCACCTATACTGAACCAGAAGATATAGCAACCCTACTATTAGACAAATTCTAACTGTACCCCTCTCTCCCCCAAGCTTCACCTCAGGAAATACTATCAAGTTTAACTCCATATACTATCACTAGGGAAGAGGGCCTCAATGCTCTGTCTTAGGCCAGGAACCTGACAATATACCAGGCTGTCTACTAAATAGCATGAAACATGACCTATTACACCCTCTAGAATCGTTATTTATTGTAGCTTTCAAACAGGCTTTGTGCCTCAGGAATGGAAAATGCACCTGTCATCCCTCTGCACAAAATCTGGCCATCTACAGACCCTTGAAACTATAGACTCCTAAGTCTCACTAGTGTCATATGCAAAGACATGGAAAAAATTGTCATGGAGATGATCAGTAATGATTGTTTTTATAAAAGGCAGGTGATGCATACTCAACCTAGTGAACTTCTTTGAGAAGATCACCAATGCAATGAATGAGGGCAGAACAGTCCACATAACATACCTTGACCTGGCCAAGGTATTTGAAACATTACCCCACTCAGGCATTGTTGACAAACTCAAGAGGTCAGGTATAAACCCTTATGTCATGCCATGGATTGCCAGCTAGCTTACAGGACCCAGGAAGTTAGAACTGGGAAGTCCACCACTACAAAAGGCAAGTCAACAGCAGTGCCCATTACAGATTGGTCCTAACACTGCTCCTTTTTGGCATCTACTTCTCTGAAGTCAAGACCAATGTCAAGGGCCTCTGACCAAATTTGCAGATAACTGCAAATTAGGCGCAGTTGCAGAATCTCCCATTGACACTAATGTTCTCCAAGTAGGGCTGATGCAGGCAACTGCTGTCAGAGCCATGGACTAAAACTAATGCCAAGAAATGTATAATAGTATCCTTTGGGAAGTCAGTGACCCATGGGTAGTTATCATAATGACAACACACCCCTAACAGATGACCCCATAGTCGGGGATTGTGGATACACATAGAGAGTAATCTAGCCTTTAACCGTCATGTGCCTACAGTAGTGAAGAAATCATTCTATGTTGTGCAACTTAGAAGCAGATGTATGGTATGTAGGCCTACGGAGGTCATTGTTGCACTGTATTCAGCATTCAACAGAACTATCATTAAGTACAGTTCCCCACTTTGGAATATCCCTAACCAGGCATATCCAACAATTAGAACGCTGACAGAGGTTTCTCATTAAAAGAATACAAAGCATAAATAACATGCCCTATGCAGACCACCTCAAAGTCCTTTTCCCATATTCTGTCTCCTACAGGCTGTTGACAGGAGATCTATTCCTGGCATACAAGGCATTGTTGGACCCCACTCTGATATACCACCTACAAAAACAAAAAGCCCCAGAATTACCCATTTTAAAGACTTATACCTTTCCAGTGATGCAAATCGGACCTACTGGAGAGACAGGTATGTATCCTAGAGACTACCACCTTCTCTGGAACATTCCTCCATAACCCATTTCAAGTGTAACTTGAACAATTGGATAGGGAACAGGAAATTCATCCCTTGTTAGGCAGCTATGTCTCTAATGGACAATGGCAGCCTGCAAATGGTTCAAATCTTACACCCCTGTTTACACTTACCTAGGGTACCAAAAGTTGTCAGAGATTTGAGCAGCATGGCTATGTGTAAAAATCCCCAATAGGGCATTAGCCTAGTACACACCTATCAGCTTATAAGTTGGTACAAAAGTCTATGAAAGGCCTTTTGAGTTTCTCTAAGAAGGTTAGCATGTGATATCACAAAACAGAACTGGGAATGTTAACCTCAAGTCATGATATAGAACAAATAATCAGGCATGCACCCAGCTTTACATTCAAAATACAAAAAGAAATAAATAACATCCATACCACTCCCATGCATCAATTACCGATGGTCTGTTCCTCATTATATCATTGCTGTACATGATATTTATATTGGCAAGAATATAGAAAACTTCTCTCCAGGTAAGTGGGAATCTTCTACAGAATCTGGCAGAAGGAACTTTCGTATGTGCTTTTATATACTGCTTATCATTTACCGATTTAAAGTTGCATTCTGTGTCTGCCCATCCTCTACTAAAACATTAAGCTAAACTTTCTGAAAGATCTCCAATGTTGTCTTTATATGGTTGAATGTTTCCGTAGCTGGCCTGCTTGTTCCTTGATTTGTTCTCAACCCTCCCTCCCTTTTGCTGTTTTTGTTTTTTAAAAGGCTGTGCCTCTGTCCTCCATCCCTTATGATAATCTGATTTCCAAAGACCCTTCCTCCCCTCTTTCATTGCTATTGACTGTTGTATAAGCTATTTATATACTCCTCCCACCCATTATTTTATTGAGATCCATGATAGTGAGGGGCCAATCAGCAAACCAGTATTGCTCTTGAGGAAACTTCCTTTAGTACATATTGTCTTCTATTCATTTTCATTGAGTCCTAGCTTGCATTCCAAAAGTTTACTTATATCTATTGCCAAGCAGGAAACGTCGTTGCCTTTTATATCTAAATCGCATGTTATTTTCAGTATTTGCTACTGTTTCCTGCTTTTATCTGGGCAAATGTGCTCTTCCTCTCACTATTACTACTGTAAGACTCTTTTAAAATTAACTTAAGCAAAGGATTTCCAGCTAGTTGTTTAACTGGTTTGTGGTAGTATTACACCTGTGGTTCATAGGTTCATAGGTTCATAGGTAGGTACTAGGCTATCGGCCCTGGGGCCTATATAAGCCTAGTCAGAAATGTACCCTGGCTTTCGCCACCCAAGAAAATTATTTTCCTGTGCCCCTGTTGAGCAGAGCCACAGAAGTGATCCCCGGGGTGAATTTCCTGTTTCCCATCCAATCATCAAGATTTTTCTTGAAGAGTGCTAATGAGGAGCTCTGTTTGACATAGATAGGTAGTCTGTTCCAGATTATGGGAAGTCTCTGGGACAGAAATCTATCCCTCCAGCATGTTCTGTTTATTGTGGTGACAAGGTGTAGGTCCCTAGAGTATGTAGCTTGGAGGGATTGGGATTTCTTTAAGTGGAGCATGTCCAACAGCTCTGGGTTTGACATAGCTTTGTATGTTAGGCAGAGATCGCCTCTGAGTAGGCGATATGAGACGGAGTAAAGCTGGAGTTTTTTGAGACGGTCTGCGTAGGGCATCTTTTTGAGGCCAGTAATCCTCTTTGTGAGGTTTTTCTGTGGCCTTTCCAGTTGTTGTAGCTGTCTTGTGAGGTACATACCAAAAGGGGCATTGTACTCTATAATGGGTCTAATGAGTGATGAGTATAGGGGAACAATGACCTCTTTTTTACTGGATGAGAAACCTTTTGTGATAAGGTGAGCCATGTAGAAGGATTTCCTGACCACTATGGCAATGTGATTATCAAAGGAGAGACTATGTCCACCTGTGTCCCAAGGTCTCATCATATTTTTGGCATTAAGTAAACTACCAGCTATGTGGTATTTCATGGGTACAGAGTTTTTACCAAAGGGGACGACAATACACTTTTTGGCATTGAGCTTCAGGCCATGGCTTTGACACCAGGTATCTGTCTCAGTGAGGCCCTTCTGTAGTATGTCCACATCATTAGGAGTTTCGATTATGGCTCCTAGTTTGCAGTCATCTGCAAACTTTGTTAGCCAAAGACCTTCTGTGTTAGCTTGTACTTCAGAGAAGTAGATACCAAACAGGAGAGGACCCAGGACTGAATCCTGTGGTACTCCACTTGTCACTGGTCTGAAGACGGATTTGGAGTCCGCTACTTTCACAGTGTGGGTTCTGTCCATGAGCCAGTTGGCAACCCATCTTGTAACATAGGGATTTATACCTAGTTTAGTGAGCTTATCTATAATTCCAGAGTGTGGGATGGTATCAAAAGCCTTGGCAAGATCTAGATAAGCTATGTGAACCACTTTACCCTCATCTATGGCTTTGGTGACTGCTTCAAAGAAGTCAATCAGGTTTAGGAGACATGATCTGCCTTTTACAAAAACGAACTGGGTAGGGTCCAGAGTTTGGAGATTACCAATGTCTTTGTTTATGAGTTCCATGATGATACATTCCATGGCCTTGCAGACCAGGTTCGTCAGGCTAATGGGACGGTAGTTCCCGGGGTCCGTCGTGGCTCCCCCTTTGTGGAGTGGGATAACCATTGCGGTGCACCATTCACTGGGAACAAAGCCTGAGGTGAGGCTATGATTGAATATGGTACTTAGGTAGGGTGCCAGTTCATTCTGTAGTTTATGTAGAACGCAGCCTGGGATATTGTCAGGTTCTATGTATGCTGTGTTCTTGGCTTTAAAGAGTGTGTTTTTTACCTATGCAGCTGTGATTACAGGAACTTTACATTCTTCCGGTATAGAGATGGGCCCTCTAGGGGGTAAGAGGGGGGTAAAGTTAGCACTGAACCTATCTGCCAGGATGTTGGCAGTATCAGTTGGTTCTGTATACTTAGTGCCATTGTGCTGTAACTCAGAGCAGATCTGAGTGTTGCCATTGCAATTCTTGACATAGCTATAGAATGCTTTGTGGTTGTCTTTAGACTCAGTGGCGATTTTGTTTTCATAACTAGCTTTGGAGGATTTTATGAGGGATCTCAGCTTCTTACTGAGGTTGACCAGGAGTTCATCCAGTCATGGGATTTTACTCTTTTTTGCAACAGTTTCTTTCTTCTGTTGTAGAGTTTGCTTATGGCAGAGCACCACCAGACTTGCTTCCTTTTTTTTGGAGGACAGCATCTTGGTTCTATTAGGGATAGCATGATCCATGCACTTGTGTAAGTGCTTATAAAGTGCATTTGTGTAGGATTCAGCAGTCGTACCTCTATTGTCCATCTGCATGGGTGTCATGAAGTTTACCACTTCTGTCTTAAGAAGTGTGAAGTTGGCTTTGGAGAAGTTTTTTTACAGTGGTTTCGCTAATTGGGGGTGGGGGTGGGATGTGGATGTCTAGAATGATTAGCTTGTGGTCGGATCTGACCAATGAGGAATTGACCTCTGGTGTGGAGCACCGGTTGCCCATGTTGGTAATGACCAGGTCTCGGATATTGCTGCCCCTAGTGGGGGTGTGAATAAGTTGATCCAAGGCACTGGAATTTATGAATTCCAGAAAACATTGAGCAAAATAGTTGGTACATGAGTAGTTTTCCCAGTTAATGGTGGGGTAGTTGAAATCACCAATTATTAGGGTGTTGGGTTGTATCCTAATACTTTCCAGTGTATCAAGAAATGAGGAGTGGGAATCCTGGAGTATGGTGTGGGGTCTGTAGCAAGCTACAATTTGGATTGCAGTCTTGCCCAGAGTTAGTTGCACTTGGATAATCTCAGATGCATTATGCTGTGCAACTAGCCTGGAGGTGTGGATATCCTTAATGAATATGGACACGCCTCCACCTTTAGTGCTTTGTTCCGGGTTAGGTGGCCGAAAGATGTGGTATGAATTATAGCCTGGTAATGCAGGGGTGCTCCTGGAGCTTTGAACCAGGTCTCTGTCACTGCACAGATGTTGATGTTCTCCATTTTAAGGAGTGCCTCAAGTGAGTGCATTTTGAGGTTTAGACTTATAGCATTAAGTAGCATTACCCTTAGATTTTGCTTGCTTGTACCTGTTATGGTGGTGAATTTGTCATTTGAACCTTGCCTAAAAAAGCACTATAGGGGTGGCAAGACCCTTACCCAGTATCCATAATCCCAAGGGCGACAGTTGCAGGCCATCTCCAGCAAAGCATCGTGGTCTGTCGATCATGCCGTCCCAGGCAGACAAATACTGGATCCCCTTAGAATGACACCGGAGGCTTAGCCAATTGTTGAAGTCAATCATTTTGTCCTTGCACTGAGGTATCATTCTGGGTAATGGCAGGATGCTACTCAGGGCTGGGGTCATACCTACCTGGGCTACAAGATCGGAGAGCTCCTCCATGTCTCTTTTCATGTAGTCCAGGGAGGTGCATCTCAGGTTATTTACACCAACATGGACAATGACAATGCCATATTTGTACTTGTTGTGGAGTGACCTGAGTGTGTGCATTATGTGGCAGATGCTGGCATGTGACAGGCAGCTGACAGTAACTTTCTCCTTGTTTAGCCTGGTGAATGGAACATCAGTGTGCCTGACTATAGAGTCACCTATGACTAGAGTGTTGTGTACGTTGTTATGCCTTATGGGCTGTGGTTGAGTGGCACACTGAGTTTGTGGGCTATGTGTCATTTGGGTTGTGTTGAGGGGGTGGAGTTTGCTTGCATTTCTGCTTTGGAGGTCCCTGTTGCTTGGGCAGGTTTTTACTGAGAGCCTCCGTGAATGTAGGTGTGTGTTTTGTGTTTCTATGTGTGTGTTTTGGTGGTGTAGGTTTTGAGAGACTATGTGCTGAGTGTGGTGTGGTGCAAGTGTTTACCTTCTCCTCTTAACTGTCTAGTCCAGTCTTGGGTGAAGAGAGCTTTGCTTCCAGTTTGGCTATATAAATGCATCTCTCACAGGTTGTAGTGTTGGGTGGTAGGAGGAGAGGGTTGTCTGTGTACATGAGACAATTGCTGCATTGCCTCAAGATGCCCAGATTCATCAGGTAGACAGGAGAAATCACCGGGAGCTGACCCTTAGACATGCCTGGATAGGTGCTTATTTATTAAGTACTAACAACTGCTTTCCACTTGACAAGTGAGGAAAGTTCAGTGCTGTAGTAATTTGCAGAGTCTCTTCTTCGGTGTTTTTTAACATTAGGAGAACTGGATTTATTCAACTTGTGGCAGCAAGTATTTGCTGGGTCTACTTGAGTTGGGAATACAGAAAGGGGCTTGTAGTGTAGTTATTTATTTACCAGAGGGGTCATTAGTTTTTTTTTCTGTGCTGTTATAAATTTTGCATGTTAGAATGGGATAGAAGTGCCCTGTACAGAAGCAAACACCATGAAAGCAAATTTTCCCTATAAAATGGCACATAAAACTGTACTCTCTCTAAAGCAGCAATATAGCACAAATACCTTGTGCACTGACAAGCTTAGAGCAACAAAGTGGACGTTGAATGCCAATACCTACGGATTAAGTTGAATTCAGTATTGTGTAAACATTAAAGTTAGTAGTATTTAGTAGTGTTTACTATAATCTGCTCCAATAAAGCACCCTTATTAGTCTGCACCAACAAAGTATCCTTAATAGCCTTACAACCAGAATACATCAATCAATTTTAGCTCACAAATCAAATGACTGGACAGTATAGATATGCAGTTTCCTAACTTCTCTGTAGCCAACTTAGTGGGTATGGGCTTCTTGAGACAATGTATCGATTGTCTCATTTTTATTGACAACTATTTAATCCTTAAAGAAACTGACACAGTGTGTGAGAGGTGTACTTATACAATGACACTGTAGATTAAAACTCCCATAAGCAAGTGCACAGCAGGTTGTCACAACCATGCAAACAACACCCACCTCACATAGCGCACAACACACACATTGACTAAGGTTTGCTGAGGCACTTAAAAGTAGTCTTCCTAAACAACAAATATTCCGTAGACCACCCATTGTCAAAGCTATGCCTCAGCAACCCCAAAAGCACTTGGAAAAAACAACACCTAACACCACACATGTTGTCATTTTTATTGGCGCTACAAATCCTAAGACCCTAAGTTGGGAAAACATACTTCCCAGTACTCTGGTCATAAGCGACTCCATTGTAAGATATACTGATGGCCCTCTAACCAGGCCATACAAGGGGAAGATAACTGTTAGTTGCTAATCTGGAGCCAGGATCTGCCAAATCATGCAGGCACTCAAGTCGTTATGCCACAGGTACCAGGATGATTACATCATAGTCCATGTAGGAGTGAATGACCTGAGATATATCTGCATGGACTACAAGAAGGGAGACAATATGGAGATTCCAGACTATGTATCTCAGGCTGGTATGACCCAATAACTGGCCAGAATATTACCACCACTGAGGATTATATCACAGTATGGTAAAAAATAATTGACTTCAACAACTGGCAGTGCTTCTATGGTCATTCTATGGGGGTGCAATATTTTTAGCTTGAGATGACATGGTTAACAGACCATATTGCTTTGCCAAGTATGGGCTGCATCTTTGAAATCTAGGCTTTCAAGTACTGGCTAAAACTTTATTTAGCCCAGAATGTCTATTTTAGTTGATACCAAATTGACAAGCCTAACAACATAGCAAAAGCAACTGAAATGAGTCTCAAGGTGTTACTTTTGCTCAATACCAACAGACTAAATAAAAAAAACTACACTACCTCCATGCCTTCCTCACAGTTGCAAATATAGACATCTGTGCAGTTACAGAGACATGGTTTAAAGCATCAGAGAGTATCCTGGCAGTGCAAGGTTCCAGTGCCTTCCACAGTTTTGAACCTGTATTTTCCCACATTATGGCTAAAGGTGGAGGTGTCTCAATAACCATCAGTAACAAGCATACCTCTAGGGTGGTCAAGAGGATGACATGCTGGCTGGAGTTCCACCACTTGCAGATCACCATAGACAAAATGCCACACCATATCTTAGCCAGCTATAGATCACCCTCCATGTCTCAGGAAGCTCACAATGCATACTTGCACAACTGCAGACTCTTACCATCCAACCTAATACCCTGCCCATGGGAGACTTTAATTACCCCTCTGCAAACTGAAAATTCTACACAACCTCAAATTTATATGCATTACAATTCTTGGACTTTGTAAATATATACACCCTTAACGAAATAGTGAATACACACAATACAGGCTCCAAAATATTGGACCACATGGTCAAGAATATGGGAAAACTCTACAATAAGACTGGTGTTACCAAGGTCCTGGGTTGAATGTGACAGTGGGAATTCGACTGACAGACTGAAATTATTTGCCCTCCAGAAAGCTCAGCAGCTCTTGCTCAGAGGTGACCTGTGCCTGACATATAACCTGGGCGACATAAAACCCAGATTTGATGAGTGTAAAACCCAGAAATGAACCAAAATCAGAACCAAAAAGAACCCAAGGGCGGAACCTTACAACTTGACTAAAAAATGAGCGTGCTGGAGGGGAGATTCCAGGAGAGACCCCGAGATGCCCCATGACAACAAAATCGTGTTACATGTGAGGCAGAGCACCTCTGGTCTTGTTCTTCTGGTCTGACCAATGGATGATTGCAGATAGACAGAGATACCATTCAGGGATTACCAGGCGTCTTGACACAGAGGCACACAAAAATGATAGGCATAGTTTTTATTCAAACTAAAGGGTGTGTAAAGCCACATAACTATGGGCTAGGCTTATAAATGCCCTTGGGCAGATAGCCTAGTATGAACCTATGAACCTATGAACCTATGAACACTCCCCCCTAATGTCTTGTCCTCCTTGGTAAGGTCCACCTATAAAGCTGTCTCAATCAAAATCAACTCCATAATCCCATTAAAACCAGTAACAGTTAGGAACTATTCTGAGACAAATTACCTATTATTAAGTGATGGTTTGTCAAAATTCAGTGCCCCTCCAAACCCCAAGAATACAACAGCCTATGCTGAATTGCAATAAGAAATCTGTTCCACCCTAATAATGGCTATATAAATGCTGCTGTACCTACCACAAGTAAGCCCAGAACAAGCCCCAGAAATAAATAGTCCTGGACGTATCCCAAATTAAAAAGGATGTATAACAAAAGGAAAAGAAATATGGCAAAATCAGGAAGGGTAATTCCCATAAAGATAAAAACTTTCTTATCAAAGTAAATAAGCAACTAAGAGGGATAGTTACATCAAAAAAAGCCAACTTTGAGAGTAAGATAGCCTTCGAAGTGAAAGATAACCATAAGGCTTCTTCGGCTATGTCAGATACCTCAAGAGCAGCACACAGCAATGAGCTGAACTGGTGGTTAATGGTGTGACATTGACAGAACCTGGAAATAAAGTGAACCTGTTAGCAGACAAATTCAGCTCCAACTTTATCCCCCTCTCAACCCAAACCCCCAAATTCTCTCAAATATTATCCCTCCAACTATAACTAGGGAGCATGCACTGGCTACACTGACTAAAGACAAAAACACAACCTCAATGGGCCCCAATAACATCCCAATATGCCTCCTGAATAATCTCAAATAAGACTTATCAGGACCCCTTGAGTTATTATTTAACTATAATCTTAAAACAGGCTTTGTGCCACATGAATGGAGGACTAGGATAGTCCCCCCCCCTTCATACAGAGGACCTTCAATAGATCCTGAAAACTACACATCCATGAGTTTGACTAGTCTTATTTGCAAAGCCATGGAAAGAATTATCATGGAAATTGTCCAAACGGACATAGGAGGCCTCCAGATATTGATTTGATCCCACTTTGTCTTTGGCAGAGTAAGGTCATGCTTGCTAAATCTGGTGGATTTCTTTGAAAAGGTCACTAAGGCAATGGATGAGTGGAAAACAGTGTATCCTGCTACCTAGGGCTGGCTAAAGCATCTGATACAATACCCACTCTGGCATTGTCAAAAGAATTACAGAACTCTGCATAAATCCCCTTTATAACAGGCTGGATAGCTAGCTGGCTCAGTGATAGGGCACAGGAGGTCAGAATCAGTGAGGCCTCCTCCACAATGATGCCATCCACCAGTGAACTCCCCAAAGCTCTGTGCTAGACTCACTTCTGTTTGGCAACTACTTCTCTGATGTCAAAGCTACTTGAAAGGCCTCTGGCTAACCAAGTTTACAAATGATTGCAAACTGGGAGCAGTCATTGAAACCTCCCCAAAATGAGAACACCCTTCAGGAAGGTCTAATACAGAGAATCACTTGGTGTTAAAGCCATGGCTCAAAACCCAATACAAAGAAATGCATTATAGTATGTTTTGAGAGGTCTTCCACTCAGCATAACTACATCATCAATAAAACAGTCTTAAAAGTTGATTCACTGTTCAAGGATAGGGCAACTCAGGTTGATAGTAACTTAGCCTTCAACCAACATGTGCCCAAGCTATTAAGAAAATCCTTCTATCTTGCTTAACTTATAGGTAAGGGCACAGCATCTATGTACAGAGATGTCATCATACCACTGTACTCGGCCCCCATCAGACTCATCATAGAGTACAGTGTACCCTTCAGTATGTAACTGTACAGACACATAGAGCAACTGGAACATCCACAAAGGTAACTCACAAAAAAAATAATACAGGAATTAAGCATGATCTAAAATGCCAATCACTTCAAAAGCCATGTCTCTTTACTCAGTATCATACAGACTTCTGAGAGGTGATCTTTGCCTGGCATACATGGCATCCCTGGTCATTGTTTTGATGAACCTACATCTGCAATACAAACAGCATCATAGATGCTAGATGCTAGATTAAAAGACCTAAATTTTGCTTGCAACATAAATAGGATGTGTTGGAGAGGCACATATTTTTCTGCGAGCGTTCACATTCTCTGGTACAGGCTCTTATATATGTGAATCACAGTTCCTTCCTTTCCCTATCCCTGTTTAAGTGCAACTTAGATAAATGGATGGGTAATCAGATAGTCACCCCTGGTCTGGTTCTTATGTCTCTGATGGACAGTAGCAGTCTCTAAATCATCCCATATATAAATCAAATTTATCGGACACATTGGGGTTGCACTGCTAGACTTATAAGGTCTCTAGTGGTCATTAGCCTATTATACACCTATGAACCTGTCTTTTCCCTGGTCTTGTACACACTTCCAAATGGGTGTATGTAGACTTAAGTGACTATAATTTATGTCACTGATTTTTATGTCAGTGAAGTGCTTTTTCCAAAGTACAGATATGTTCTTTCTTTCTTTCTTTCTTTCTTTTTGTTTGTTTCTCAGATACATATGTTCTTTTAAGTTCAATCCAAACAGAAGAATACCCAGTCAACACTGCCGAATCCAAAAAAGTTGCAGTTCTAAAGTTTACTAAACAAGCATAAAAAATGCTAAAAACATCCAAGAGAAAGACAAGTGCTTTCACTCCTATCCAGGTGCTTCTTCAGATCTAATTAGTTACTATACATGTTTGTCGGGTGTGGAGGGCTTGTCACTCTGTAAAAAAAGAATTTTAAAGGGGAAGAGTGATGTTTGAGATTTACTCCTCCTGGATTGTCCTTTTTTCGGTGCACTTGGCATTATAAGTGCCAACATTTCAGTAGGGAGCCATGACACTGCCATGTCAGCTGCTGTGCAAAATACAAACGTAATGATGAAAAATAAAATAACAGATATTATATCATTATTAAACAAAGGATAAAGAAGAGGGAGACCAACAAACATAAGCATATAATTGACACATACACAATGCATAAAGCAGAATACTGAATGTAGACACACTGCTACAACAATGACGCTACATATTGATGCAGTGCAACTAACTGCCAGCATGTACTTTAGAAGTGCCTGCATGCTAGGATGTGCTACCTGGAAAGTGGAGACACTGGTAGCAAATATCCAAATGTGCTGTGGAGCATGTGACAAGGAGTAAAGGAGTGTTTATAGGCAGCAGTTATACCATGGTGATGTTGTGTACCGTTGTCATTCTATAGGTATTCTCTCATCTAAGTTTAGCCTGTATACAACAACAAAAAAAAAAAAACTGCAAAGGTCAAACATACTGATAACCTATATAAATCTATGCTCAAATTCAGAATACCAGGAAATGTGCTACTCATGTACCCTGTACACCTTAAGAAAGACAGCTTAAATATATTAAAAATTGAATGCAATTATAATTACCAAATGAAAAGAAATAATGCACATCCATATGCCTAAAGAGTATCTTTACTCACCTCTAGTACAGAATGCTATTGTCCATATAGGCTTCCAAGCAAGAAGATAAAAAATAGCTAAATTAAGTTATACTCTTAAAAGAAATGCATTTATTACACAGACAACCAATGTGCTGTGCAGACAAGACAGTTATTTGCAATACATCTTGGGTGACCTTATTCTGGCCTCTTCCTACCAGATAAAAAGGTCAGGATAGTACCTCCTCAGGTGAGAGTAGTGGTGCCTGAACTGGTCAGTAGAGTGTAGTATGCCAGTGACATCAGACACTAGTCTGGCAAGACTGTATCAGTCATCCACTTTATACTGGGGACACTCGTAAGAGTCCCTAGTCAGACATTCCTATTGGCCATTATGCAGTAGATAAAGTAATATTTTACTTTTCTTGCAAAACCACTGGAAAGACCTGCCACACTTATTGCCCTTGAAAGCCATGTCCATTCACTAGGTTGGATTCCACAGAACTATAGCAGGCCTTTCACAGTCATGCCTGTTTACCTTTTTAGAATGTTCTTCACACTATAAAGCATCTTGTTAGAGTGAACTGTTGCAGTGTAACAGGTATGTAACACAAAATGATGGTGTGGCAAGGTAGAGCTAAGAAGTGAAAAATGGCAAATGAGTTGAAGGTATATATTGTCACCTCTGAGATCAGTTTTATTTTTTACCACAGCCATTGACTATGAAAGTAGCATAGTCTGTCACAAGTCCCCAAGAAGGTCATTGATATACCCCGCAGTTCTCTTCATCCCTAGCTCCATGTCTGGAATCCACAATGCCAAGGTCCTTTCAAGAAAGCCAACACCCATACATTTGTCTGTGGATGGCACTTAACACTATGGCCCTCCCTACCTTTGTAAATGATAACTGTGCCCTGCTTTCTTTCTCTACTGTTGTTACTTGAGTAGCCTTTGTCTAGTGTGGGTAGTCTATGTATGGAAAACCACAATTTCAGGTGAAGGTTTGCATTCACCACTTTTTAATTTACTGCATACTGCTTTATTCTTGCCCATAGTTATGAACCAGCTACTGCCTCTTAATCATAGCCACTGCATACTACACCTTCCTTTTTCTGGCATAGTCATTACCTGCAGACAGAACCCCCATGGGTTCATCATCAGGCTTCTCATCCTCTGCCTGTTGTGGAACTTCTTTGTCCTAAACACTTATGCCCTGCTGCAAATGTTTTTTGCAAAATTATATAACTTAGCACAGACTATAAATGTTTTAGTCCATGAGGTAGGTTCATACTGCAGTATACATACTCCATATACATGTTCATGCTCCAGATACATTCAGACAGTCAAAGAGGACCTTCATCAAGTCATACCCACATTCAACAATGGCCTGGGTTTAAGACAGAGTATAGTTGTAGCCACTGTCTGCTGTGGTCTGGGGTTTCTGGTAAGAGTTATTGCTAGCTGACCATTGCTACAGAGCATTTCCAACATTGTCAGTAAGACATTCTTGGCTAAAAACACTCCACATGAACCAGTATCTTTAAGGCTGATGCCCGGGATGCCCCACTGTGCCCCTTGGTGGCCACTAAATCATCCGTTGAGTTAGTATTCTGAAAGCCACATATATCTTGGAATTCACAGGGATAGGTACTCCATGCATCCCACAGGCCTGCAAATGAGGGCGACAAATCTCTGCCATTTCCTGCATGGTGATTCTGTCCACATGGTAGCAGTCCACAATTTCAATGTTGTTAAAAGCATGAAATATTAGGCTTGGGTGGATATGACATCACTGCTGAGGGAGATGACTTATGACACCATGAATAGTAGTGGCACACACAGCCTGTTACATTTACATTATTTATAATGCTGAGGGCACCCCATACATCCTTCCATGAGTCACCTTCTGTACCTCTGGGATTTTACTGCAGTCACTAACTCTGAAACTAACACAGTTAGATATACACTTCGGAACTGCACATCCATATAATTTACTCTCATTTGAATTCATGGAGCACTCATTTTAATAATATTGCTCATCACTATCTCAGTGTACAACTATTACTCTTCCCCAGTCATGCTCAGTGTATAGCTGAACCACCTACGTACTGCTCCTGGTCATACATTGTCCAAAATTATTAACGTGATGTGGGAAATGTTTCTGGATCCCAGGGTATGGTTTCCTAAAGATATAACGAGTGCTTATTATGATGCTATGAGACTGGGGTGCAAACTGTGGCAGCTTAAAAAAAAAACATCTGCATGGTTGCACACTTTGATGGGAGGAATCATGTCTAATATTAACTGGACACGTTCTCCTTGGAGAGAGAGAGAGAAAGTGAGAGAGAGATGAAGGCAAACTTTGATGGCATAATCATCTCCAAGGTAAGTAATGATTTAGAAGCAATAAGTGACATCTTGCCCCCTCCTCTCTGTATTACCTCTCACAGTGTAGTTTGGCAGACCCAAGAAGGCCTTACTGATGTATGGCGGACTGGAGTGCAACTTACACATGTACTCTCTATATCCTGAAAGCCTCTGAAATGAAATCCCACCTCTCAAAATCTTTATCAGCATGATCTAATCTCATAGTACACCTTTATCATTACTTATCAGAAGACCTACTCAGACAAGTCATCATACCAGCACATCTAAATAATTAAGGTATCATTGACCTGGCGAAAAACAAGGAAGTGTCCTAGTCATAAGTGAGGCCTACATACACACCATTCACCAGGCTTGGCAAAATAAGGTGAATGGTGAGCTGCTGCTTAGGGCCCAGGATATGGCAGGTATCTAGAGCTGTCCACTCCCTTCACCCCAAATTCATCTACAATATGGTCACTGTTCATATAGGTATGACTGACTTGTCATATACACATATGAATTATATAAAGAATGACATGATACCACTTTCACAGTATATGCCCAAGGCTGAAATAAATCTGTTTTTGAGCGGCATCAAAAATGATGCCCCTAGTAAAACCATAATAGTCTTCTACTACTGAGATCAAGTGTGTGTCAACCTGGAGGGAGATTGTCGGCTGTCCTACCTGCTGTGACAGAGAAGGCCAACACCTTTCACCTCAGAGCTTTGGCATAGCAGGCAGGACCTTGTCTAATTCCCACAGTACCTTTTTTAGTTAGATAAATCAGCTCCATCTACCAACCTAGCCTATCCAATGTCAGTACAGAATAAGGATAGCGCTGCACAATTCTAGAAGCCTAAATAAGAAACTGCCATCATTAGAATCCTTCCTAACTTGATGAAAATATAGACATCTGGGGAATTTCTGAAACACAGTTCTATTGTAGTGATAATAGTTCTTCCCTATCAGGGTGCAATGCTCATCACATGTTCAGACCTTCTACTGTGGGTGCCACTTTAACCGATGGTGGCATGCTAGATACTAACCACAAACTCCTTCACATCCTAGTTGCCAAATAGATACAATGCCACTTCCTGGTCAGCTGAAGCACCACTCATGTCACCCACAGCCCACATGGTGAAGCTAAATAATTTGGAATTCCTTACTATCAAAACAAACACTGTTATGTTTGTAAATTTCAATTATTCACCTAGTAATTGGAATACTTACTGTGCTACATAAAATAAGCTCAATGCAGCCTAGAATTCATTAATGCAAATTACAAAAGCACATTGTATGCTCCCTTATGAAAAGATCACATATATTGGACCTGATCATAAGAAACATATCATCACGATTATGCTCTTTAATTACATCTTCCCTCGTTAAGTGTGATCATTAAAAGTAGTTCTTACTATTAATATCTGACCAAAAATACTCAAGTCTTACCACCTTCACAGATTTCTCTAAAACACATTTATTTCATCTCCATAATGACACAAAGTGTGTCAAGTGAGCCCTTCCCTTGAAGAATCTACAGTAGTTACACTGCTGCTTTCAAAGAGTGGTTCTAGTCTGACCTCAAAATTTGCATCAAGACATTGGTCCCAATCCATAATAAATACATTGCTATGATGGGGTTTAAAGCCTAGAGGAACCCAAGTATGAAGAAGCTCTTATATAAAAGTATAAAAAATGATTTCCCTTAGTAATAAATTGAAAACTCCATACCTCAAAATTAAACTCAAACAGTTAAACATAGAGCTTAAATAAAATCAAATATTAAAAAAAAAGACAAGTATACATTCAAATCTGGCTCTTCTGTCAAAACCTGTCACAGGATCTTCATCAGCTATATCAGGAATCTTAGAAACACCACCTTGCAATGCTCCAAGTTAATACAAAATGTCTCTACCTACATCGCTCTGAAGACAGAGTTGACCAAATATTGGACACAATCACTTCAAACTACCCCCGATCTTCATGTAGCCTAAAGGTAGACCCCTTGATGCCCTTTCCCCAAAACATTACCTCTGAACAAGTCCTAACAGCACAATTACAGGTGAAAATTACTAGTTCAGTGTGGCCAAACAATGTGCCAAGAAGCTTCCTGTCAAATATGAAGCAATGTCTTACTGACCTGCCCCAAATTCTGTTCAATCTTATCCTCATCCATCTTTGCTCCTGAGGCTTGAAGAACTAAGGTGATCATTCCTGGAGAAAGCAGACCCCCCCTTACTGGTCCTGGTTATTATATGCCCATATGCCTCACAAACCTTATCTGTAAGACAATGGACTCTATCATTGTGGACCTCATAAATGTAGACATGGACAGCCAAAAACATTTTAACCCAAATCAGTCTGACTTTTTGAAATGTAAATCCTGTTTGCTTAACATCATTAATTTCCAAAACTGATAAACTCCACACCATAATAAATAAAAGCAACTTAAAAACTAAAACCCACTGACTAGTATGCTGCAAACATTCTTTTATTGAGACAAATACATAAAAAGATATAATAATTAGGTTTTAAAATGTGAAACATTATGGTACACAGAGTTCTGATGAAGTTTAATACAAAATGAAAAACAGTACTTAACTTTTTATGTATTTGTCTCAATAAAGGAATTTTTGCAGCATACCAGTCAGCAGTTGGTAGTTTTTAATCTCATCAATTTGTCTGAAAAAGTCACAGGAGCCTTGGATAAGGGTTATGTTGGTACTCACAGCTTTCTTCAACCTATCCCAGCAAAAGCCTTTGATACCTTACTCGGACATTATATAAAATATCACCAAACTAAACATAAATCTTTATGCAACCTGATGGATAGCAAACTGGATTATGAACACCACAGAGCAACTTTAGAGTTTGGGTGCACTCTCCTTGAAAAAGACTTCTTACAATTAATGTCCCCCAGGGATCAGTAACATGGCCACTTCAGTTTGGTATTTGCTTCTCTGATGTCAATTGAATGCTGATGGTCTGTGCATGACTATGTTTGCCAATGACTGTAAACTTGGAGCCATCATTAACTTCCCTGTGGACAGTTTTTGCAAGTCTAACATGTACAAACAAATGGTGCTATGTCCATGGTCTCAAGCTAAATCTTCAAAAGCATAGTTTTATAACCTCTGGCAAACCAGAATGCCTTGGCATTTCCATATTAATAGCACCCCCCACCCCCCTCCAAAAAAACTGTTATTAGAAAGCAGTGCACACTTTTTGACAATAAGCTTCACTTTGCCATGTAACTATGGGTTGTTAGGAAATCATTATATTTAAAACCACTGATTACTAATGGCATTTCCTATGGGTCTAGTAACGTTATTACACCTCTCTACTTCTCCCTTATAAGGACCATCAATAAATACAATACACACCTTTGGCACGTATTTGTCCAGATCCAACTTGAAAGACTGAGCAGATCTCAACAAAGAAAATCAAGGGCTTGTGTGCCACTACTTAAGCAGAATGTCTTAAAAATCAAGTGCAAAGGTCGAACCTCAATTCGTTAAAATCATTTGTTTCATGTTTGCATGATCTATATACCTGGTTACGCATAGAAGGGGTCTTTTTAAACATTGCAGGCATGATTTTTTTTGTTGAAAATTTAATTTTAGAAAAGACACTTATGTGGCCTCAGTATTTCCATATCACCCGGCATCTATTTACATTAAGGTATAATCCAAGGCAATATATGATGTGTTTTGGGGTGTATGAATAAATGGCATTACTGATTACCTGTAATTCTAAAATATATTTAATTCTTAATTAATAATAATTAAATAAACAGGGGGCAAAATGAATAGCTTTATCACATTGCTTTAATTCACTTGCAAAGTGAATATGACGAAACAGTAATAAAGCCATAGTAACAATCCCCAATTAAAGATTAAATTCAGCGATTTTCCTTAGCATTTCCATTTTTTAGAAATTGTCAGTTTTCACATCCTGCCTACTTTTCTGTGGACTGCTGATGCACTGAAATGTTCAACAATTAACGAATAAACAGTAAAAGTATTTTTTTAAATGTTCCTGCTTGTACACCCTGGTGACTAACTGCTATGGGTCTTTAAGTGAGCAACACTCCTGAATAATTCCCCAGAGTAATTTGAAATAACTGCAGGAATATCCTAGATGCAGAACAAAGTTATCAAAACACATGACACAATGACTTCTTCGGGTGTAGCATCTTAATTGTGTTAGTCGTCAGGTTGTACAAGCGAGATTGTTTAAAAAACATTTTTACTACTTATTTTAAAACTACAGTACATTTCAGCTATTGGCAATACACAGAAATGCATGAAGAATTTGAAAACTGACAATGTTAGAAAAAAAGAAAACTACGGAGGATCTCAGAACGTGATCTTTAAAACTCTTATCCCTCTGCTCATTAGCGACTGTCATCATATTTGTGAAACTGGCAATATTATTATCACCTGTACTAAAGACCTTAAACACCACCATAAAATAAACCAAACCAGCTAGCATAATAGATACCTCACTCAAACGTTTCTCTCCTTTGGAATAATCTGACCCTCCTCCCATATTAAACAAAGTAGCTCCCTTACCATGTTCAAAGGCAACATGCATAAGTGAATGGGCAACCACAAATATAGCCCCATTCATATCCCACAAATCTACATGGAAAAGGGGAGTAAGTGGTGGGAATTGTGGTTAAGCTACAAATGATCTTCCCAATCAAGTGCCTAGTAACAACCTAAGAAGTTAAGGATTTATGCAACTATGTATTTTGAGGGAGTAAGGGAATTAACCAATGTAATACTGACATTATTGTGGGCAACATTAATGGAGAAGTAATTGCTTGTACAGGTTTTGAAGATGTTTCAACAATAGTACTTTAATTAGCTCTAAAGGCTTTGCTTTTAAAGGGAAAACAAGCTGACTGACAGTCTGTACTTGACCTTGCCAAAGCTATACATATAACGGCTAAGACTCCTGGAAATGTATGTACTGGAGAAAATAAGAGACAGGAAAGCTAAGCTGTTGGTGTATTATATCCTCAATGTGAAAAGCTGATGTTACTATGCAGAACTGAATGAAAAAGACATAATCTCAAGGAGAAATAGCTCAAGGAGGAACATTTAATAATTGTATCATGAAAATATAATTTTGCAGAAAAGGTAGTAGATCCTGAATGAACTTTTTGTATGTGTTTCAAGAGGCTGGAAAAAGAAACTGTTAAGGAAGGAGCAGATAAAATAATTTTTTCAACATATTTGAATTAATGTAAACTTGAAGATGTATGTGATATTTTAGTTGCCTCTGGAAATTCCTCCATAATTCTTCTGTTGGCATCTATGAAAGTTAATATGCAAATCTATTTGTACTGACCTGATACAAATTATTAAAGGTAAAGTTTTATTCATTTATTTATTTTTAAGCAGGCCAAAGCAGGACAGCAAGGGTCTGAGTTCAGAGTTTTGTGAGCTTCTGTTTGTATACTGTTTTATATTGCCTCTTCCCCTATGAATGACTGATGCATAATTTTTCACAAAAAAAATTGCTTAATCAAAACTGATTCCTCATACAACCCACCTACAGACTTGAATGCAGTTTATCTCTCAGAGGGAAGTCCCTCCTTACCCCTCAGATTTCTAAATTCCACCATCATACACCATGAAAGAAAGAAGAAACTCCCTTCTAAAGCACATGCCAGTCTCGGACAAGCAGCAGTTCCATTGTGTTTAACACTCTTGCTTTTGATCTATATTAAAAGATTATTGTGACTGGATATGTCTTGTCAGCTAAAAGATAATCCAGAACTGTAACTATGGTGCAGCAAAGGGGATGGCTATCCTGGGACCAAGCTATTAGAACCTGTCATTCGGTGCCAATCAAGCACAAGTGCAGAACAGGTATTTATTTATACTAAGCTAGAAGAATATTGTGTCCTCTTACGTAAATGATGATATGCCAATACTACATATATGCTTCAAACTTACTGTATGTCAGTGTCCACTAGCAATTGCAGCAGGGTAATTGGTATATTTGTAGCTCTCTTTAATTTAGGGTAGATTTCAGCAGGGTAATTGGTATATTTGTAGCTCTCTTTAATTTAGAGTAGATAACACCAACCAGTGCAGGAACTACCCAGGACACCAGATGAATAAGCTATTGCTATGAGGCAGTCAGCTCCTTGATTACCAGTAGGGAGAACTCCATTTTCGGTTAATCTTGTATTGAATGAGAGAAAGCTTGTAAAAAATAAGGTTCACCTTGGTGAAATAACAGCGAGATATTATAGTGGATCACGAAATGGAAAAAACAAGTTACTGGCCCTAGAGGATTTCACTTCTCAAATAAGGTCACCAGGGTTAACACCTGCCTCCCTTTATGCTGGACAGCCGTAATTAGTGTGAATGCACCAGGAGGGGAGGGGGATGGATAGCAAATGTCCTTAAAGTTAGGAGAAAAACTATTTTCTAAGTTTGCTTTAGCAGTTGCACAAAACACTTTGTTTTTGAAAAACTGCAATATAATATGAAACAACAAAAAACACTGAAATTCTATGAGTGGCCTTTTGTTTTGGCACTAAAGTGAATTGCAGTCATTCACACAATTGTGAGTACAGTTTGTCCTGCAAAAGTTCAAGTTTGCATAAAAAATGCCCCACTTAGTAACTCTGAAAATGGGGCAACTTATCATAAGGATCAACAATAGTATGGTAACAGTAAAATGGTTGCTTTTTGGATATGGTTCTATACTTAATCTAATAGTGTTTAAATTCTCTACACATGCTGGTTGATTTAAAAAAAAAAAAAAGGCAGTGCCTGGCCCACATTATTACTCTCTGATTATGCCACTAATACTGAAGTATTTTGCACATCATGTTCCAGGTGGTTTTATGCTGAACACAGCTGAACGTTTAATAACTGACAGTTGAAGAACTCTGTTGCTCTGATCACATAATTCCCTGAGGGATCGGCAGGTTGCCTATGCAAATTAATGGACCCATCCAAGTTACAGAGAGCCTTAAGGACTTTCTCCAGTACAGACCTGTCAACTGTTTGTTTGGATACAAAGAAAATTACTTTCACGTGAAAATACTCATTTCATTTGGCTATTTAAGCTCAGAACGTTTTACATGTTTAATTCCAGAGCTTTCTTTGTTTATCATTTTATTATTGTTGTTCATACCAGAAGTATCAGAATCACTCTACGTGAAAAATATTCAATACACTTTGAATTATTTTATATATTTTCTGTGATTTCCTATTTTTTCAGGGTCCTTTCTACGTGGAATCCTATGCTTACACTGATCCTCCCAAATAAGTGTTTGCTCAGACATGTTTCCCATTGGCTTAGTGAATATGAAATTCTAAGCACATATTCTAAATCTTATTTTTTTTTTTAACTTCTATAACCTGAATGTTCTAGTTGGCTGTGGTCATTTGGCAACAGCAATCATTTGTATTTACCATATATTGCTAACTACAAATAAGTTTCAACCTCCAGTAATGAATTAATTTTACCTGAATTATGTAAAGAAATGCATAACTTAAAAGTCTTTCATTTTTTTAGTTATTTTCTTAGGTGAAGTTACTATGCAGACAACAAAGATCAAATTCAAATGATACATAAATATGTTTTACATTCCTTTGCAGCTAGATCACTGTTTGATAGCTAATTTGTGACAACATAAAGCTATGCCAATACCATAAGGCAGTCTGTTATTATTTGTAGCAACACTAAGTTTGCAGGAAATAAAAAGGAGAGTTAGGAATAAAAGGGTAGCTTGCCGATAAAATAAGCATTCATTATATAGTATTATCTAAACTGCCAAACTTTACAGAGCAGGAGAACTGAATCTATATTAGTAGTACATAGAGTGATGAGGAGAATATGAATATTTCATTAAAGAATTCTTACTGGTTGAAATTAAAATTGCACTATAGTTATGATGTCATTATTCACTCACGATACACACACATAAAAGCTGTAAATTTGATAGGATCTGCCTCCTATCGGTATACTGGGATGGGCTTAAACAGTAAGCAGAAAATGAATGACAAATGAATAATGAATCTTGTAAAGCAATCAGTAATGGTCAGGAACACAGGAATATATGTTATTGTATTTCTTACTGCATGTTTGACTCCCCATAGCTGACCATCAGCTGCTCTTAGGGCCTCTCCTTGACCACTGGATGCTCCAAACCTGACTTAGCCTCCACCAGAATAACATTGACCCATATTTGGTATACAGCAGGAGGTTCCTGAGACAACATCATACTCTATACACACTCATCCCATCTCAGAGAAAGCCATGAAAAGGGCAATTTTGCCATATATATTCTCACCTCCTTGTGTGACTCAGCTGTTGCACTGCCCCCATGGACAATACCACCCAGATATCTTTGGCCTATACCACAGATCAGCTGCAAAGGTATGTCAGCACGTGCACATCTGGCCTCCATCGTCAAGCACACTATTCAAAATCAGGTAGTAGGGGCCATAATTAGCACTTTAACATCTCTATGCAGGCATATACATTTTATTTAGGCTATATTCACACTGTAATAGCAACATGACATAACATGAGAGGATTTTGCTATATCCCCTTTAAAACATGGATGGTCCTGAAATTTAGCAGAAAGCCTTAATGAATTATATCATTGTGTTTACCAAGGGAATCTGTCCGTACCTATATTAGCAAACACTAAGTGAGTTGATGATAAATAATGCCAATAAATGATATACATGACATTTTCAGGAAATTTTATTTAAACATTTTTTCCAAGACTCCATTAGTTTCTTTTAATGCACAGTAACAAAATACATTATAAGTAAGTATCCAGTTTGATAATTTCTAGTTAATACTGCCACCTTTTATTTCATCTTTCCTGGTTTGCACAACATTTTCAAGGTATGCACACCTGTTTTACAATACACACATGAGAATAAACATAATTGCACTTTCCATATTCAGAGGTTATTACCTGCAAAAGTGAAGAAAAAAGCTCAAACTAAAAGTAGCTAGGTAAAGTTCAAGGGTTACTGTATATCCTATGACATCAAAATTTTAAGATATACTGAGAAATTGTATGTATTATAAAGGAATGCACTTTCATTAGATCTACTTCATTCTTTCCTCTTTTCTGTCAACACAATCACTACATGACCTCTGAGAAGATATCATCCAGAGAAACTTCCTTTGGTAATCTAGTTGCATTCTTGCTTTCATCCTTCAAAATGTATGATCATTATCAGAATGTATGACATGCTAGGCCTTTTCTTGACTAATTTGAAGGCCAAGAGAGAGAGGTTACAGCCTGGAAAGCAATAGTGTTATTTGGGACATAGACATGCATGCAAAGGTAGAAAGGTCAACCCCTGCACATTTTCCGCAGGTCATGTTCATTAAGAATGTTCTAAAATTAAATCAAGTTGAAACTGGAAGTACAGGACCTTGATGTACCTTTCATACACAAGTGCAAGAACAACATATGTATTTATCAAAATAGGATGAAGAAAATATAGTGACTATCTCAAAGAAGGGAAATGATTATTCCATATAAAAAGTTAGTCTGTACTAGGAACAGAACAGGAATCAGAATCAGACTTTCTTCATAGATTCCTAGCTGTGACCTGATATCTGACTCTGCACTGATATGAATATTGAAATAAACTCTGGTTCTTCTGATTAACAAGTGTAAAGACAGTCTTGTTATCAGGCATCAGTCACAAGTCTTGGCATTTCTATTTAGTCAACATCCAATGGGCACCCATTCAGTCATATAGTCACAAGTGGCATTTTCAATGGAGGGTCTACTAGTAGGGTTTGGATGCTAGTAGCTCACAACATATTTGATCACTGCCAATTGCTTGATAAACCAAGTGCTTGAACTCTGACTAGCCCAATCTCACATGACTACTTAGCCCTCCCAACATCTGATCATATAACAATGTATAGAACTACCAGAGTCCTACCTCTAATCCTAAGACTTTCACCCAGTTCCAAACCTGAATCCTCCCTACCTTGCTGTAAAACTCCAAACCCCCACTCTAAACCTAAATTCCATGACTATTTCCTAAACATGAAACTCCCTGCCTGCTTTACTCCCTTGCTATTCCTTAATTCAAAACTCCCTTTGCGCTCCCTAACCCTAAAATTAATCTCATACTCCTTAACCCTAAATCCCCTACAAAACTGATGCCTAAACCTATATTTCTCCTCCCTCCCTCTTCCTCCCCAGCTGTTTGCCTGAACTCATATTTGAGTTCTTCTGCGAGCAGCAACCCACATGAGCTACAAGATGCTTGATTTCCTGGCTTTGGGACAGTGGTCTTCAAGTGTTTGGGACTCAAGCATTTGTATTAGAATCCCCTATGGAAGTTTTTATCTTATCTATCACTCTGTTATGCTAGGTGTGAAATAGACATGGCTAAACCTATTTTATTCCCATGACCTCTGGAATCTTAGACACTTAAACATTTTCAAGAAATATGTGCTGAGGTGATTGAGTTTGTCAGACAAGTATTTCGGGTCACACCCATATATTAACGTAACTATATACAAGATCTTGAACCTTGCTGTGGCAATGTTCAGATAACTAGTGTTCATTGGTCTGTCCCTGATCCACCCACCTACAGTCTCCATGTTTGAAACTGTACCCTTAGCTATTTTCATACAATCATTTTTGATGTTTTTCTCCACTATTGTCTACTGATAATTAACTTGCCTCTCTGCAAACTAGCCTATCCATTCTTCTTCTGCAAGAGCCAACCAGGTGCGGCTATCATTTTGACAGCCCTTGGAAAGTTTCCATATATGTCCCTAATTCTACAGTGCATGTCCATTAACATATCCAGCGTTCGGTTTATAAAGGGCATCAATCAGAGTGTGCCACTCACTTCTTTGAATAACATAATACACCTCTTGAAGCCGGCACTCTAATAGGGTCTGACATTCTATATCTATAGGGGATTAAATCACAGGAACATGCACCTTCCCATGTACTCCCACACCTTGCCCCTGAGAAGAGGTGAGCAAATCACATCACTCCTCCCTTCCCTCATTAGATCCAACAGGCACCCAAGCCATTAATCAAATTATAGCTGCCTGCACTGCAGACAAGGGTTTATCCATGTATGCCAAGAAAGCTGGCAAAAGTTAAACATATTTTAGAAGTGTCACTCTGAAATGACTATCAGCAGAAGTGAAGTCCCATAGGCAAGCATGCAGTGAGCTTAGACTCAATCAGTTTGCAAGTGAAACTATGTTGTTGAAGACTATGTCCAGTCAGCTCTGCTTGACTAACCAGGCTCTGAAGAACTTGCCCATACGGGATATTTGTAACTTACCTGTAAACCCATCCATTAGTAAATACTTGTCTATACCTGATAAATGGACAAGAAAGGACCAAGGAAACCAGCATCCACCATAGAGGTATATCATTTCTAAAAGACTCTTGGCTTCTTAAATATTCTAGAATTTATGCTTCAAAGAAAAGATATTCATTGAGCCTTGTTTCCATGTAGGGGAATAAGAAAAATCAGTCATCTTGACCAAAGAATGAATTTACCTAGGAGTGAAAAATATGTTTTTTATTTTTCTATATATGGGTTCGGCTGAAAGGATAGTCTCCTTTTTAATTCTCATTTTGTGGTTGTACAACAAAGAATATTTTACTGTGTGTGTGTGTGTGTGTGTGTGTGTGTGTGTGTGTGTGTGTGTGTGTGTGTGTGTGTGTGTGTGTGTGTGTGTGTGCATGCATGCGCGTGTGTGTTTGAGTGTGTGAGAGAGAAAGAGAGAGAGGCATCCAATTTTTTGTGCAATGCTGTAACTAGTTGGAAACTGACCTGTTTTACCTGACAGAGATCATAACATTAATAAAAACAGATTATATATTTACGCCTATGTTCAAATGTTGGTAACCTGAACTGTTCTTGGTATGGTGCTATCCCTTCAATTTATAAACAACCTTACCAACAACTGCAAGGATTCCATGTCTTTAATTAATGAGAGGACTTATGTTCTCTTGTCCTAAGTCCCTTGTCAAATGGATGCAGATTTACTGAGGTCTGGCTTCAGTAGCAAGTACAATAACCACTCACACATTGTAAGAAAACTTGAAAACAATGTTCATGATTTTGGCATCTGATAAGCAGATGACCCCACTCTAAACTGTACTGCTAAAAAATAGATGTATGTAAAGAAGTTTTGAAATATGTTAAGACTTGATCGGCTCTAATTGTTAATGGAAGGGCATTCCACGCTCTGGCAATAGCACACGAATATAGAAGTTAACCAGCAGATAGCTTAGTTTTGTGGACCTTCAGATTTAAGAGATCTTTTGGGAAGACAGTTGCTAAATAATGAGCTAAGGTTAGGACAAAGTCAAGATTTATAGATTATTTGATGCACAATTGTCAGTTGGAGGTAAGTGAGATAATGAAGGAGTTTGAGACAGTTAAGGGAGTATAGGGATTCCCACTGGCGGGTGGAATATCTAGACAGGATTGAAGGTTAGTGAGTAATGGGGCATCATAGATGAGACAGGGTAGTAAGTAAGCGGTAGCAGGGCTTTGTCTAGTGGATGAGTTAAGAAAGCGTTTGCTGCAATAGAGGATGCCTAGTTTATGGTGTGATTTGTTAATGTTATGTTGTATGTGTAAGTGAAACTTTAGATGTTCATCTATTATTACTCCCAGTAATTTGGTGTGAGTAATGACTTTGATTATTGTGTTGTTTTGAGATTATGTGGTGAACTGGGTTTTGTTTAAGGCAGATTTTTTTCTTTTTTGTGAAAATGAGTAGCTTGGTATTGTGGGTAATAAGTGCGGGTTGATTGTTACAGAGCTAGGTTTCAATGGAGGTAAGATCTAGCTGAGTGATTTATTGCAGGTAATTGTTGTGAAGTGACTGGCTGGTTTAGGAAGAGTGGGAAGTGTTAGGTGTTATAAGTTTAGGAGTAGGGTAGGGGAGTGGAGTGAGCCTGAGCAAAGCGAGGGTAATTGGAGTGTACTGGACCCATTCACAGCTGCCTGATGTACTGCAAGAAAACAATCAGCAAGTATTGCAGCATAACCAAGTGTTTGCTTCTGCTGTATATATAAACAGCGTGTGGGTGATTGGTTCAAAGGAGAGGGAATAGTGGGAGACTAAGCATTAAATGCATAGTGCATATGATAAAATAAACAGCTGAATAAGGACAGAGTGCAATTAGCAAAGTTGAAGATCAGAAGGGCTAAAACAAGTTAGGTGGAGTAAAAGTTTTGATATAAATATTTAAGGTTTTTGTGACTGAAAAATATTAGGACATAGTCACATTTTTCACTTTCTTTGCATCTGTATTACTCAAGCTGTGGAATGTGGAAAATGTGTATCCATTATCCATTATCAAAGCCAGGAATTCCATTTAAATTGCTAACTCATCCTTCAATCTTCAGATAGCTTCACTTTCTAAATGTATTCAATCTGACGTCATATTTGGGTAATGTAGGTCCATGACCATAAAAAAAGTCCACAAAAAACTAGGAGCGTTATACAGAAATGAGCAATTTCTCACCAAAGCAGCAAAGATTTCAATAGCAAATTCCCACCTTATCTCCACCCTACTTTATGCCTCTCCAATATATACCAACCTAAGGCAATGTGATCTAAACAAGCTAGAGACCTGCTACAACAAAATTGCCAAATTCACCACAGGGGCATCCTACCATAGTCACCACTATCTCTCACTTGCTGAACTGGGCTGGCTTGAACTCCCTCACCTCTTTCAGTGGTATCAACTCTCACTCGCCCACAAACTAGTAAACCATCCACTAAATGTCCCATCCCTCCAGAATCTACTCCAACCCTATCGCACCACCAGACCACTAAGATCCAGCAA
Organism: Protopterus annectens; assembly: GCF_019279795.1. Lineage (NCBI taxonomy): Eukaryota > Metazoa > Chordata > Ceratodontiformes > Protopteridae > Protopterus > Protopterus annectens. Next base: position 1,426,317,675 of record NC_056741.1, read on the forward strand.
CAAAAATCACTTGCAGATCACTAAAGCCAATAACTCTGCTGATGAAGCACTATTCTCTTGCGCCATAGCCAAATTATGGAACTCACTCCTACCCACAATTACCTCCATACCATCATGCACCCACTTCAAAACTTTACTAAAAGCGCACCTAAAAACATGCTGGCTATGCCCTTGCAACACCCACTCTAATATCATCCACCCCATCCAACCACTACCTTTCTCTCCACTCGACTAACTGCCTTGATTATAGCAGGCTCAGATGCTCATAAGCCTAGTACTTATTATACAGCAGGAACTTCTCATTGTAACATTTGTTAATGTCTGTTATGTACTTCACAGATAAAGATTCTAGTTGTCTACTGATGTACTATGTTCTTCATCTGTAAATATGTTGTAAGTAATTGCTATCTTAAATTGTTAATCGCTATGTAATCCAATGTAACTACTGTCTGTTTATTTTACTGTGGAGCTTTTCTCCCCAGGCCTCCGCTGAAAATGGACCTACGTCCAGTCGGACACTCCCGGTCAACAAATTTAAATAAATAAATAAAAATAAATAAAATACAAGACAATTCTTCAGACCTTCTGCATTTATGATGACTATCTCCATTCAAATACAACACAAAAGGAATCCACTGCAGTAGACTGTGTTTGATAGCAGTCCAACAAGTAACTCAAAAAATGAACAACAGAAACGTTCTGGGATTTATTAAAACAAATAATCACTTCTGAATAGCAAAACTTTCAGGTTTCCCCTTCTTCAGTGCTTCTCAGTTCTTCGCACTGAAGAAGGGGAAATCCAAAAGTTTTTTATTTGGAAGTGATTATTTATTTTAATAAATCCCAGAACATTTCTGTTGTTAATTTTTTGAGTTACTTGAATTTCTCCATTTCCCAGTCTTGTGTGACTACAGTTGGTACATATAATTTCAGGAGGCCCTCACATTGAGGCTGTATCATGGCTTGCCTCATGCAAATAGCTCTTGTTTTTAGCTGCCCCACTTCTTTCCATATTATGGGCAGCTTTTTAGGTTGTACAACTGAGCATTTTTGTTTTGAGATTTCATAGTAAACTGTGTGTGTGTGTGTGTGTGTGTGTGTGTGTGTGTGTGTGTGTGTGTGTGTGTGTGTGTGTGTGCACACATGTGTATTTTACACTTATACTTTTTTTAGATATATATCTTGATTCATTATGAATTTTGTGTTGTACTGGGTGTTTATTTATGTAAAAGTTCATGTGCTCTTTGCTTATTACTTAGATCACTAGATAACTTTATGTGCTCTTTGCTTATTACTTAGATCACTGAATTAATCTAGTTATGATGGAGACCTAGCTGACTACTCCATGTGATCTAATTCTGGGTATCTGTATAAACAGATTCCTTTATATGATTTTACAAAGATGCTTTTGGCAAGTGCTTCAAATAACTCAAACTAACAATGCCTTATGTTCGTGCTTATTTGATAAGATTGCAGCTCCAGTAATTTACCCCAAGATGGTGAGTTTGGAATAGTTTGCTAGTTCTTTTAGTAACACTTTTATAAAAGTAGGGGGCTAACTGTAGTTGCATATATGCAGTGAAAATATTTCAGAAAAATATATTGTGTCTTAACTTAACTGGATTATTTCTTATCATTCAACAGGTTGTTTTGCCTCATGCCACACTGTCGCCATATACACCTACTGGTAATAACCTCATTTTTTAACTGTAATAACTACTGCATTCATATACTGACCCTTCTACAGCTGTCTTTTAAGTATAGTAACTGTGATTTTTGTTTTAAATTGTGTAGGCTATCCAGGTGTACTTGAGACAGATGGTATTATATCTTCTGTGCCAACCATGATTGATGAGTCCTTCTGTACAAGCTGGCTATCTCAGCCCTCCCCTGCTGCCCTGCAGCCATTATCTCAATGGACAACATGCTCTGATTATATACCACATGAGTCCCTCAATTCTCCGTATACAGCAGATATGTACGTCCAGCCTGTCTGCCCTAGTTACACAGTAGTCGGACCATCTTCAGTGTTGACATATACATCTCAGCCACTGTTTACAAACTTTGGGGTAAGTTTTTTTAATAAATGCATGCACGACAATTTGAGATTATGGACTTTAAAAACTTAAAGATTAATTTCTTAATCATCTAAATCAATACTGAAAAACAGAGTACATGTTTTTTTTTTCCAGAAATTCATTTTTTACCAGAATATCCTATTCTGTGCTCACTCTTCTGATTCGTTCTGGTCAAATGATTTATTCTGTTTTACTTTGTATATCATACTGTACATGAAAAGTTTACTAAGAAATGATCCTTATTTCTGAATAAGACTGAAGCTGGGGCAAACAAATTAGACATTAAATGTGCTTGCAAAGATAAGAACCACAACAATTATTTTGGTTCAGACTGGTCCTTTATTTAGACAAGTATCAATGCAGCATAAGGAATATTAAAAAGAGAAAGGAGTATTTCAGAAGAACAGCTCTATATTGTACACATGAATTCACAGCAGTTAGCACAGAAATGTATCATGAAGCACATAGATCTTGCAGGATTAGTATTCAAACATGAGATGAATGACAAGTAAAGATGTAGTTTCAGAATTAGAAGATGAGGCAGGAAAAGATTAACCAGTAATGTTTGCTGAGTGAATGGATAAAACATCTGCAGGGCTAGTCGCCCAGTGGTAAAAACCTTGGCTTGAGATGAATGTCACTGGTGAATTGGTACCCCAACCCCATGTGTAAAAATGGGGTAGATGAGCGATGAATGGATGGACGGATCTGGAGGAAAGACTGTAGCTGTCACACGTGTAAAAACATACATCTCTAATATCTGACTGAAATTTAACACTAACTTGGCAGTCAGTCATTTTATCAAAGCTTAAGAATCAATCAGAACAGTTAATGAATTTCAGTAAATGTATCTATTCGTGTATAGTTTTTGATGATTAACTTTTTTTATGGAATTTGTTGAAGGTAAGGAATTAGTCATTGATTGGTCTGAGAAAGTGGTGTAGGGAAGCAGAAATGGACTGTGGATTGACTTCATCACAAATAAATTGAAACAAGAAAAACACAATGCTAGGTACAAGTGAAGGAATGTAGGAGAGAGAAAACAAAAAGAAAGGGAGAGAAGCAGTATGTAAATTTTGTGTATATACCTTCTGTTACAGATTTTTTTTCAAAACTCAGAATAAAGTCCAAGTAATCCAGCCAGGTGCAGTAAAACTACATCAACAGCTTATCTCTTTGAAGATTTTTTTGGGGTTACAAAATATATGAACTATCCAATATAAAGTTAAAGAAGAAAAGAAATGACATTTCTGTGATGCTGCTACAGAGTTTTCATCTTATACTAATTTTATGAAAATACAGTACTTTGCCTGAGCTTTTGCAGTGTCTGCTCCCAGTAATCATGCCACAAGTCATGTTCAGGAGCTCTTTATGAATGCTGTATGATTCTTTTCCTGCTTTCACCTTGTAATTCCTCCAGTTCTTTTCTGACAAGGACAATGCACGTCAATGTACAAAACCACCCTTTGACTCTCCTTCCTTTCAGTTGCATTAATCCCATTTGAATCACTAAATATAGAAATTGCAAGAATCTGTTGGGGATTTTATAAATCTGTTTTGTTTTTTGTTTTTTTGTTTGTTTTTTGTACTTTTGCACCTCTTCTAGTTTTCCTCTTCTCTAGAGTCATGACAGGAACATGGTTGCCATTTCCTGTTCCAGGGTACAACATCTCCAGAAAATGGAATTTACTTTAGTAGCTTCTTTACACAATCATACTGACATGAGGAAACATTTCAGCAAGGTTTTTAAATACAGGCCTCATAGGTGGCTTCATCTTTTGAATTTCTCTGATGTCCAAACTTTTTGTTCATGGAATTTTTTCTCCATGTACTTTGTCCTGATTATCATTTTAATAAAACCTTAGCACCTCACCCATACGTTCAAACGGAGATGCCTAAATTACTTTCCTCATCTTTTATGTATATCCCAATTTTACCCCCATGGTGGTGCACACATTCCTTTCCTACTCTTAGAATTAGTCATGTTAGTTCTGTCCTTTGTGCTACAAAAATTACTACAACTCCTCCATTTATTTGAAGGAATCCCATTTTTAATGAACACTTTAAAAGAGTTTGCATCTGATCTTCCTGTTTGCCTTAATTATATTAGTTGCTTTTCTTATAGTTTACATTATGCTACCATTTTCACTAAGAAGGTTTCCCAATAATCTCTCTCCCTTTCTTGAGATGCATAATTCAGAGTGTAGCACTGTTTCCCTTCTCATATTACCACATCTATTGAGTTCTGATACATTGACCCCACTAAAACATGGCAAATATGGGAGTAACATCTCATACCTCTTTCACTGAAGGAATAGATGAACTAATCTAGTCATTCTCTATAGTTTTGTAACAGTCTTCTTTGTTAATAGTCTCCTTGATCATCTGCTTTATGTAAAACGTAATCACATATGTTGATCATGTGGAAGGCCTCACCAGTCCATCCTCTACTAGTTGTCAAACATTCTCTTGCCATTCTGTTCCCATTTTTCATCCCACATATTTTTCTACACTGTATTCTATGACATGAAGGACATTTCTGACCTGTCTGTAATACCACTTTGCACTTATAAACATACTTGCAGTGCTAAACCCTATACATTTTTGTGTTTACATATTCCACCAGTTTTGGGGGATTTTGTAATGATATTTATCAGTGTAGAAATTTTTTTATCTGTAATCACAAGAACATTGCTATTTAATGCTGGTTCCCTGTATCTCAGGATTGAAACATCTTATATATCTGCAAAGCCACCCTTACCACACCCTAGCCATCCTTAACAGCAACATTTATATGCCATGACACTCTTACTCCAGCGCAAGTCAAGACTTCAAAATTGCTTCCTCTCTATCTTCAAGGATACTTCTAAACTTTTAGCTAAGAGAATACAGTCATTGCCACACATCTTAAATGGTACTTTCCTGCCTTTGTCTACCATTTTTATCTTTATGATATTTCACCCATCTTGCTAATTCTTCTGTCACAAGAATGATGGGTGGGAGGTGCTGGGGTATGGTAAGGGTTGCCTTGTGCAAGCAAAAGGTGCAGGGTTTGAGTCTCACAAGGGATAAATGGCTAGGCTTAAAATGGCTCACAAGGGCAGTTAGCTTAGTACTAATCTATGAACCTATGAACCTAATACAGCCGGAAGCTTCTCTTTTACCTTTTCCACCTATGATGCATCATAGATTTTATTATTTACCATGACTTTATACTGTGTATTACTATACATAGCATGACTCATTCATCCCATGAGTCTATCCTCAAAGCTCCTTAGTGTTAATAAATCCTACAATAACTACCATCTCACCAAGCCAAACACACTTTTACATTAAACAATACTATACAATCAGAGTCCATGGACCAAAAGGTAGTGCTTTCACATCTGAAGCTCTGATGGTGGGTACCAACAACATAAATTAGAATTCATATTCCCATGTTGACACTATAGGAAATCTAATAAGGTCAGGTTATTGCACGTTTGACATGCTACCCTTTGGATCTAGCATTATACCAGTGTCCCTTCTGCTTGATGTGATAATAGTTTATCTGTGCATAAAACAAAATCCATAATACGTATCTAAAACAGAAAGGGTTCTAGATCAAACAACCTGAAATTAAAGAAAAAAAAGTATCACAAAAAATAATAAAGAAATGAACTAAATTCATCATTTTTGTCTCATTCCATAAGGCATTTTACAGAAACAAAATTGCTTCCAGATATGCATTAGATACAATATTTTTCTGTTAGAGGACATACTTCCTTCCCTAAACCTCTTCCTCAGAGTAGTCATAACTCTCAAAATTGTATTACTTTTATTAATTGTATTGTCAGCATTCAAAGTGAGCATTATTGCTTTCACTTCCTTTATATCTTTGGTTTACTTTTGAAAGGTTGAAAATCAACCTACCGAACGGCCCTTTGTGCGAACTGGAATGACAAAAATCGTCAGTCCGATCTGCACCGAAGTTTGAAAATCAGCAAATCAAAAACCAGAATTCAGCTAGGATGTCTTTCAGAAAGTTTTCAAAGGACTGGATGGAGGATATTGACCTGACAAGAAGTTCCAGGTCTTAGGAACATGGTATGAGTATAAACCATGTCCAGTATTTTTATCATAATGACTGAGTGGGATAGCCAATACAAAGCAATTAACAAGGAGGCACAAAGCAGAACAGTTTTTTTTCATTTACTGAATGCACAAATCAGGAAGCTAAGGAGACTAAATAACTGGCATATACAGTGTAATTTATTGATCAAGAAAAGGGACAGTCGCCAACTTGAGTACCAGGACTACTCCTTTGGGAGAAATATTACAGCCACTTTACAGCACAGCACAGACATGTATTTGACTAGTTAAAGTTAATACACAGCAAGGCTTTTTATGTTAAACTTTCTTACACTGCATAATGACAAACTTCTCAGTGAAAACTTTTTGGAGTTGGGCCTTATGGCAGAGCTTCTGCAATATTGGGGACAGAATTAGATGTAGTGACCACAGGCTCTGAAAGGAAAGAAAAGAGAAAAACTGTTCTAAACTGTAATATTATAGTGAGACAATAAAGTTAATACTTATTGCTAGAGACAGAGAAAAGTCCACAGTGATTCAAAGCAAAACCATATGGGGGAAGAGTAGAGTGATATTAAGAAATGTTAGGAATGTAAGGTCAAAATATCTTTAGCAGGAGGTATACTGATAGAGAAGTACAGTAATACAGTGTATAGAGTTGTATAGAGCAAATTATCATAACATAGCACTACACTGATAAGCGGACTATAAAATGATTACTTAATAAACATTAGTTGGATTGAGCAATACATCAAAAGAGTGTTATCTACACAAAAACAACAACTGACATTACATTTACACTTGTTAAAGGGCACAGGCTTAACATACATAAAGCTTATTTGACTTGAAGGAAATCAATACTTCAACACAACCTTCCTAAAAATCCTGGACCAATATGCACCCTCCCGAACCATTAGAATAAAAACTAATTATGCCCCATGGCTAACAAACCTCACTAAAACTATAATGAAAGAAAGGGACAACACCTGGTCTCAATATCAAAAAAACAAAACCACTACCTTAAGACAAAATTAGCTACAGCTCCGGAACAAAGCCAAAAAACATATCAAACTAGACAAATCTAACTACTATCAAAACCTACAAGAAAAATATGCTCATAACCCTCAAAAATTCTGGAACACAATAATTGTATACTGCACCCAGGAAAGTCCACTACACCAACCCCTGTGCTACCAAATAATCATGAAAACATACCCACACAATTTAATACATTCTTCACTGAAACAGTCCATACCCTTGCCAATGCCCAAAATAATAGTACTACCCACCCCACACCAATAACTACCACAACCCACCCAAATACACAAAACAATACCCCCAGTTTTTAACTTCACCCAGTGTCCACCAAGGCAATTTCTAAACTCCTTAAGAAACTTAAACCAACCACTCTAGCAGCTGATAAGCTACCAGCGGACTTCCTTCAAATATCAGCTGAAGCTATAGCCTATCCAGTCTCCATTCTCATTAATAGAGCTCTGTCAGAATGCAAAGTACCAGCCTCTTGGAAAACCTCCCATATCATCCCACTACACAAAGGAGGTAACTCCTTAGAACTTACCAACTATCGCCCTATAGCTATCTTACCTCCATTATCAAAATTATTAGAAAGAGCAGTTCATACTCAACTTATGCAATACCTCCAGAATAACAACCTACTCTCCATATCCCAGCATGGCTTTAGACCTTCCCACAGCACCACAACAGCATTATTATCATTTACCAACATAGTTAACCACCACAGAAACAAGGGTCTATTTACTTCTTCCATATTCTTAGACTTATCAAAAGCCTTTGACATGGTAAACCACAGCATGCTTCTTGCAACTCTTTCTGCCTTAAATATAAGTCCCCCCTCTGATGGTTTAACAGCTATTTGTCAAATCGACAGCAAGCTGTCCTATGGCAAGACCAATTGTCCCCCTTGCTGCTACCAGTAACTATGGGGGTCCCTCAAGGGTCTATCCTCAGCCCTCTGTTCTTTTCCCTAATTACTAACCAGACATCTTCATCCTTACCAACTGCCTCAGTAGTACAAAATGCTGACGTCACCAGCCTTATATGTGCCGCCCCCACACTAAGTGAACTACAAACCCTAACCCAAAACACCTTCACCCTAGCCGAAACCTGATTCACTAACATCAAACTTCTTCTTAACCCCAAAAAAAAACAAACTAATTCTCTTTGCCCCGGGTAGGTCTCCTCCCCTGAGCAACAACTTCATCATCAACTCCAAAGAAAACATTCAAATTTGTCAACCACACACACTAAACTGCTTGGCATAGAGATAGACAATAACCTGAAATTCGACATCCAAATATCACAAACCATTAAGAAAGTTAATAAAAAGCTAGGTCTCCTCTACAGGAATAAACAGTTTATGACTAAACATACCAAAGTCACCATTGCTAGGACTTATCTCCTATCCACCCTCCTCTATGCCTCTCCCATCTAGATTAATCTAGGCCAAACCGAACTAAATAAAATGGGATCTTGCTATAATAATATTGCCAAGTTTGCTTCTGATGCTTCTTACAGGTCCCACCACTGTCTATCCCTAAAACAGCTTAACTGGCTTGAGTTGCCTCATATAGTCATGCTCAATCAACTCTCTATAGCTCACAGGCTCTACTACCTCCCAGAGTTAACCCCAGCACTTCAGCATTTAATACAGCCCCACATTCCCACTAGAGCCCTACGATCTAACAGCCAGAACCTAATAACTGTCATCCAACATAAAAACAATGTTGGTAAATCACTCTTTGCCAGCACCATTGCCAAAACCTGGAACACACTACCAATCCATATAACTACTAGCACCTCCTTCAATCATTTCAAAAAAACCCTTGATACTCACTACTTAACTAACTGGCTATACTCATGTTATACTCCAGGTTAAATCTAATTTTGTCACATGTTCAGATAAGTATAAATGTATTTGTCCTAAAAAGCTTGTAAACTCAGATACTGGTAAAAAAAAAAAAACGTTATTTTTTTAAGTTTCTGGCTATGTACCTCAATGACTGTCGGGTCTATATCACTTCGACAAAACGGCAGAAGTTTGAACACCATATGTTTGAACTTCTAACCTTGAAGTGAAAAACTATCGAAGGCTTAGAACAGCGATTTTTTTTCCCAGGGAAAAAAAATCGCTGTTCCAAGAAACACACACACAACACAAGCACAGCAAAAAAACAGCAATCCATACACATACACTTAACTAACCCTATACTAAACTGCACATACACTACTATCTATCTACTTACCTTAACCCAAACCCTAGCCCTAAGGTCTGTCACTATTGCACACTCACCTGACCCGTGCCCTAACCCTAACTCACCTATCCCGCCCTAACCCTAAAGTCTGTCACTATCGCACAACCACCTCATCCGTGCCCTAACCCTAACTCACCTAACCCACGCCCTAACCCTAACATCCGCACAATTGCACACTTACCTGAACCCAACCCGTAACTTCCCACCACAGTGCTGAAAATAGTGATGCCACAGAAACAGCCCACTGAATTCTTTCCCTGGGAAAGAATTTGGTGTTCCGCAGCTTCGCAATAATCAGTTTTCGAACTTCACAGTTCGGACATATGGTGTTCAAACTGCTGATGTTTCGAAGAACTTATAGAAACCCTGACTGTCTGCTGTACTGTCTAACTAAAACTGTTAACTTCTAACCTATTATGTATTAAAATCAATTGTATGTTCTATATTTTGTTCTATCATGTACTGCATTCTATTGTACTGTGGAGCTTTTCTCCCTGGGCCTCTGCTGAAAATGGACCTGTGTCCAGTCGGACTTTCCCGGTAAACAAATGTAAATAAATAAATAAATAAAAATACAAGTACAACACATTCCTAAAGTCTTTTCCACATAGTCTTAGAGCAAATATATATGTAATATCACAACACACATACCTGCACTGTAAAGGAATATGGTAATTGAGTGGAAATGGAGACCAAAGTAAGGGGAGATTTGGCAATACATTCTACTACAGTGATCCTCCATCCCTCAAGTCAATTATTACAGGGAGCTATCAGTTTATCTCCAGTAGAAAGCCATTAATAAGGAGGCCTAAAGTAGAACAGGTTTTTATGAAAATTGTTTAGAAACCATGTAATGTTTTGCCTTAAATTACAGCAGATGCTTGAAATACAAATCTTTCAATTAGTGTATATAAAGTAGGCCACACATGACAAGGGAGATAGATGTCTGATGAGATGCAAAATTTGAGCAGGTAAATAAGAGATATTGCCTGTTTTGCTGATTTTTGATTTGTTTATTAGTTTCCAGTCACTGACATTTCTCTCCTCCTTTTCAACAGGCTAGAAGTCCTAACTCTGCTGTCATGCCCCAGATGGAAATCACAGAACAACAATGCCCAGTTTCTTACTTTCCATGGGCACAGCCTCTCTCTGCCATACCTGCATCATCCTTGCAGTATCAGTCTTCACCTACCTCATTACCAGGAACTCAGTTTGTTCCACTGCCCATTGCAATACCAGAACCAGCTCTGCAGGACGTAGAGGATGCCAGAAGATCTGTCGGAAGCATAGCCATTGAGAAACTACTAGAAGGAGATGAAGATCATGATACGTATGTTTTAAATCATACACTCTCTATTGATGGATTCTGAGATTATGCACACATGTACTTGGGACATTTCATTCTGATAAGCAGGAGCTTGTCAGGAGATAAAATGATTTTAGAGTCTGAAAACACAGTGCTGATTTCTGTAGGTGATGTAAATGGCTATGTAGCAATCCAACTGAGATAAATCGTTTATTTTATATAGAATCTGCATTTTATAATACTTCAGTGGCTCTTCTGATCTCACCACCTGATGCACATTTCATTGTACCACTGCTTTTGTCATTCAGATAACAGGGGTTCTATCCTAGAATACTGCAACAAAGCTGAAATAGCATTTTTTCTACTTTAAATCATCAAAATGGATCTCTGTGTAGGTTTGCTCTTGTCTTATTCCTCTGCAAAATGTTTAGATAATGGCAAAATAGAGCATCAAACAAATTTATCAAATTTCTTCATATTCAGATAGATTGAAACAGAACTCCAAAATATCAAATCTGTATAACTTTTCACAAAATAATGCAAAGTTATCATTACACGATCAGAAAAAGATATTTAAGTTTAGTATAGCACAGGCTGAAAGCTTCAAACATATTCAAAAGCAGAGTATTGTAAGGCCAGATTATTGCATAATATGACGTGTATTATACGTTTGTTTTCCTCCCTTCTTCTGAACTCAATTCTAGACTCTCCTCGTATTGCCTCATTATTTGTCTATTAATCCCCCATAAAAATTGTTCGATGGTGATACACAACTACTATACTGCATTTCACATTAGGAGGACTTTTCTAAGTGATTGTTAAGAAAGGGGCTACCATTTTCACTGCATGCAGGTGGTGGGCAGGGCTGCAGTGATTGACATTGGACCAGGTATGAAATGCAACAGATACATTCAATTAACCATACAGCTAGTGGCTTTCTGGCAAATCATTCAGGACTGCAGTCACAAAGAAACATTTCAGTTTTAGATTTCATATTCATAAGAAAACACATGCCAATGCAAAGTTTGTTATTATAGCAAATGTTCTTTTATTTTTGTCTTTGTCCCTGATTCTTGTGTTAAACAGTTAAGAGTAACTTAACTTATTTAAACTATTCATATGTTCTAATACCCTTGCTACCTGCTCTGTTACAGTGATGTAGTTCTTTGCAAGGCCCTTAAACAGTGCTAAAAATTATGCCAAATACTGATCCACAAACATATTTATTTCTTGTAAACTTAGAAAGTTGCTAGACCATTAAGTTAATGGATGATATTAGAGGGCTAGCTGCCCTCAACCCCCTGTTATTTACACTATATCAGTTATTTTTTTTTTTGTTTTTACTACAATCTTTAAAGGAACTATAATGCACACATTTTTTAAAAATTTTATTTATATTATATGCTCTGCTTTACTTTGTATGTTACAGATGGGATCAAGAATCTACGCCTTTATGTGGGGTGGTACACTTCTGTGGTATCAGTCACTGGGAATGGGTGGAGCTTACTACTGACCATCCTGGTTTGATAACAGTAGCCCCTTTGTCTACAGTCACCCCTTTCTCTAACGTCATAGAGAATACCATCTCCCCCCTCTTGTATAGATGTGTTATGAAGCAGTGTAGGTACACGTTACCGTGTTTACTATTCTGTTTTCCCAGTATTATGTGGGACTAAATGCACGTATTTGGGTATGACAGTGTGCTTCTCTGTGTGATTTTCCTAAATGTACTGAAAACAGTAGCACGTTCTTCCCTTACACAGTAAAAGGATAACAGGGTTTTACATGTTACCTTTCTTCACAGAGTGGCTGGACCAAAGGTATCTGTCTAATCACTTGTTTCTATATCAGTGGTAATGCACAGTGATACTGCACTTCTCTGCCAGAGGATTAGCCTGTCATAAATCCATTTTCTCTTTATCACTCCCTTTTTTATGCAGTCTCTTACCCAGTCCTTCATTCCACAGATCATCATTTATATAAATTCCTTTGTATAAGAAAGAATATGCTAGAAAGATCTGTTTAAGGAATTTACTTTCCAGAACAGTTTTATGATTCACATAGACATTAATTTAATTTAATTTTAGGAAAATATAACTACTGAAAAAAGCAGAAGAAATTAGAATGAAGGACATAAGTGATTTTTCTTTGTCCAAGCTGTTCATACTGATTACTGAAATCTGCCTTCCATGCTGCTCAATGGACTCATTAATTATCCTTGAGCAAGAGCCATAATGCCCATGCTCATTTGTTTCCAGGGATAAGAGTTCAGGTGGCTGGTAGTGGGAGTCCTCATTAATGTTCTGAGAGACTAAGGTGTTAGAGTTAAGCCCTCTTGCACATGCCCATCTATCAACAGTGTAGCAAGGGTAAAGCAAAGAGGGCAGCCACCCAAGGTTCAGTGTGTTAGGGGGCTCAATGGGAAAATGCAGTTCCTGTAATCCTTTTTCTGGATTGGCATTTCTGAATGCGGTACATAAATGCATTTCACTCTTCATGCATAATAAGCTGTACCACTATAACAGAAGTCCTTTTTTTTGCCCTTCAAATGAAGAGCTGTAGGTCAGTGTGCTAGATCACCAGACCAGCACCTTGGTTAGATGGACAGGCTATGCCTCTGCCAGTTACGCACCACTGGCAGGTAGATCTTTATAATGTATGTCCACATCTATGAATGAAATTTACCCCCCTTGAGTGAATACATTATCTTAACCAGGACTTAAGTGACAGACACATGATCTCTGCCCCCCCCCACCAAAATTTGTGCAGTTTCATTTCACCATTCCTCTTTCCACATTCCAGCTCCAAGTACTTTAGCCACCAGTCAGACTTATGTCACTTGTATTCTAGTCAGGGCCTTGTCTGTGTATGCCAAGAAAACTAGCCAAAGGAAGGGAAAAAAAGTAATATAAATGAAAAACATAATCTGCAGAGTTATGTACCTTTCAAAGCTGCTGACAGTAAGATCATTGTTTACTAGCCTGCTCTGTCAAAGGTTATTATGCATTATTATAAAATCCCCAATTCAGTCTTACTGGAATATTACATTTCAAAAGAGGGATGTTCCAGTAGTTAGAATGGCATTCAGAGTAATATATGACCTTTAACTTCACCACAGATATGTTGTGTTGTACTTCTAGCATTAGTGCAGGCAGAGCAAGTGGTTTTCTGGTATTGTCTGTGTCTCCCGCAGTGTTCTCAAGCCTCAGAAAATAGATGTTAAAGTCTTATAATTCAAACAATATTGTGTCACTTTTGTGCAAAAGGAAAATGTGAGAAAATAAGCCTTAGGCTTTGTATCTGGGATTGCTTGCTCATACTGTAACAAAATAATGTGTTATAATATTAATCATTATCATTCTATAAAAAAAAAACAAATTAACTGCAGACCAGTGTGGCAAAGTAAACACAGTCAAATTATATACTCAAGTCTTTCAATAAATGATAAAAGTTGGATCAGTTGAATTAAAAAAAAATCATCTACAAAGAATGCTGACTGAAATACATTTTATCATTTTACTTTTGGTTCCTAAAAAAGTATTAATATCTACTGAACTTAAAGAAAGGAATAATAAACCTCTTTCCACATCGTAAAGATAGTTATGTATCAACTAAGTCAAACAAGCATCTAATGCAGACTTGAGCAATATGTATTCATAGCTCAAGCTTTATGTTGCACAATTGTAAAACATACACGTTTTGAGACTGTATTTTAAGAAATGTTCAGGTTTGTTTTAGCTGTAACAAAAAAAAAAAAAAAAAGTAGTACATCGCTATTTTCCAGTCAATAGATAATAGATGTGCAATTTATTTTAATACAAGAACATTACAACTTAACAAAAAAGAAAGAAAAGCTTGTGGTTACTGATAAAAGAACTGGCTACTTGCTCAAATGATGATTACACCTCAGAAGTAGAATTTTACCTAGGTTTTTTTACACACGTTTTAACATTTTTCCTTTATATTTGTTTCTGCAAGATGTAACGCAGCAACGGCTGTTACCTGCCTCTGAAGAAGTGCATTATATACTGCATGAGGTCCCATAATTCTTACTGACCACTTACAATTATTTTCTATAGCTTATACTTCTACATATTTACAAATCTACTACTACTAATACAAATAATAATAAAGATAAACAAAAGAAAAAGAAACATTTCTCATAATTTATTTTCCTCAGCTACCAGCCTCTTGACGCTGATCACATTTTCTGTTGGGAATCCCAGCCTCTTGTACATCGTACATTGGACAGCCTCCCTGTATCATAATAACCAACTACTGAGCTATTCAGCTCTCTCAAAGAAACCATGTACTCAAATGGCATTAACACACCAGATCTGGGTTGGTAACCAGTTATACGTATTTGATAAGGCTACTAAAATGTATAGTATGCATAACTAAATGTACCCAAATAAGGAGAAAATAGGAGACCCCTAACTTTTACATCTCACATTTCTATCACTTAATTAAGGCATGCATATCACAGCTGCCTGCTTTTATATAGGATGCAACAAAAATGAAGTGCATATGCAGACAAACAAAAAGAAATCCAGTTGACAATCTCCAAAGTTATCCTTCAACAATATAGCAAACCATAGCATTATATGCATTTAAATAAGTAGAATTGTTTAGTGATATGTGATTAGAAATGATATGCTGGTATTAATAACATTTGAAAATACATGCTGGTATTAATAACATTTGAAAATACTGCCATTGAAAGCAACATGAAAACAATATGGTTTATAGTTATGCTGGTGTAATCTAATCTATCTTATTCCTAATGATGAGAAACACTACAATACCTTACATATACCGGATATGCACAACAAATTACCAAGGCAGTTATATGTACTTATCTTAAATGGCTCTAGAACAACAATGGAAATGCTATTTGTCTAAAAACTCTTTAAACTGTGCACCATTTTTTGAATGCTGTGGCATATTAGAACGTATGCATTAGTAAGTTAAATGTATTCTATAAATATAAGCAAGACATCTTACCAGTAACCACTACAAAAACTGGTGTTGTTTTTTTCATAATTTTTATGAAAAGAAGGCCACACAAAATTGTTTCTGTGTTATTGTCTTCATTAATGGATTTTACTATAATCTGAAGTTGACTGAGTATATCTGCTAATCTAAAATGAAATCAACAGTAACATGGCATTGGCATGTCATACAGCTGAACATGTTTGCATAATTGATTGTAATTCTCAATGTGCTTTCCACAAATATCATACATATGATGCTTACTGGGTTTTTCTGCCTTCAGTGGTCAGGATAACTATAGACAAATGAAAACTGTAATTCTGCTGCCAAGATTCAGATTTACTACAGTTTGCAATAAGAATGGGTTTTATAAAGATAAATACATTATTACACTAATGAACATCTGGAAGCTAGTTTTAGAATTAGTTTACATTCCTTCCTAGTTTATGCAAATACAATTTTTTTCAAGTGGCTTCATTGGTGTCAAGCATTCCCAAATAATGCAGATTATTAAGCCACAATCAGAATAACTTAAGTCATAGTTTTGAGGAGACAGATACTGACTAGAAGAGTTGCTGAATTAATCCATTATTGGAAAAATAACAACAATGTCATTATTTCTTTATATGAGCTTCCTATGAAAAATAAAATATTTCAATGTTTTTTTTTTTGTATTTAAAAAGAATCTTTAATAAAATAGGTGCAGCATAATGTAATAAATGATCATTCTGAAATTAAGATAAGTAAATATACCGCTATAAAAATGGCTGGTAGACCAAGCCAGAGAATAAGTCCATCTGTTGTTCTAAGATCACCACAAACAGAATTATTTTTCTTCCATTATTCTAAAATGCATTAGCACTGATGCTCATTATAAAAGTCAGAGAGAAGGCATAGATGGAAATGTGAGGAGCAAAGCTTACCACTAAAAAGAAAGCATTTGTGATTTATCGTTGTCACAAGCAAAATAATATAAAAATTTTTTTGAATTATATTTTGAATTTTGGGAGTGATCCAAGAAACCCATAATTAAGCAACTATAGTAATGGATGTACTTGCTAAGTGTCATGTCTTTCTGGACTGAAGTAGACATGAACATTTCTTAACTATATCAGCATACCTGCTAGTGCAGTAAAGAAATATCTTTAGCAAAAACATTTATTGCAGCTGTTCTACAAGTAAATATTGAGTGATACCATAGACGATTTCAAAATGTAGAATTATTCAGTGGATAAGGGTTATCCAAACTTTGTCTACACATTGACAGCTACTATTTAGCTAGCTTGTTTACAAACCATACAAAAAGCATGTCAGAGTAAATTTAATCTGATTTATTGTTCATTTGTTTCAAAATGCATTCCGCTAATGATTTGATATGTCAAAGTACTTGGGAATGTAGCAGATAATGCTGTCTAATATTTTAATTAATTTTATATAATAGGCGTATATGTTGTTTTGAAAAAAATAAAAAAAGAGAGACAGAGGGCAATTTGTCAAATTATTTGCAATAAAACTCTGACAAATTGGTTAAAAGTTACCTTACATAAACTACAATTGATTTTTTATGAATAGCTGAACTACAGACACCACTTTTCCTAATACACTTACATTACTTTGAAACTTATATCAAAGATTACTGAACTTTTAGACTATAATACCAACTTTTTTAAAACCATGTGCAAATTACTCTTTTCAATGCATACTTATCCTGTCAGTTCAAGCTGCACTGCTCTTCATAGCTTACTATACCACTGTGGCATTACATCGAATTTAACATGAACGAGTTTCTGGAACACCTGCTCTTGCAGGTATTACCAATTTTTTCCTTAACTAGCTCATTTTAAGATACTTTCATTATCTCAGGTAAAAGGCATTTAAATAGCCTTGCTTCACCTGTTGGTTTTTAAAGTCCAGCCATCAGCAGCATACTCTACTTACCTTTTCTGTATTTCACAAAAATGCCCAAAGATACAAATAAGTGCAAACTGAGAGAAAAATAATTTGTTTATATATCAACACGTGAATAAACTACTGTTTAAAATCCCATTTGTACTTGAGAAAGGATGTATATTCACACTGAAATTATTATATTTTATACCATTGACTGCTTAGAATTTGTCACTTTGTTAACTGAGAAACAGGCAGGAAGTTTTAATTTCACTAAAACGTATCAAGCTATTCTAATTGGTAGTAAGTGCTATGCAAATTCCACTCATAAAATTATTTACCTGGCAGTTCATTAACTATTTTTGTGAGGATCCCCTTATATTTTGAGAGACTCAAAGCAGTACCTAATGTAATACTGTATTAAACTGTATCACTTATTGTACTCATAGAATAGAAAATAAAACCACAAAATATATATGCAGATTAAAACCTATGTTTTAAGATTACGTGGCTAAAGTGCATAAATAGCTTGTTTGTTATATTAATGGGTTCCTTGGCAGAAAAACCCAGTAAAGACATGTTTATTTTACTGTTTATTAGAATTGTTAATGCTGTCTTTAATATTTCTGTAAAACAGTATTACTGTGCTTTATCTTGTCATAATTATAAAAATAATAATATTCTACTCTCTAATTGCTTTCTGGGTTGTTCTGCTCAACATAACCCAATGTCAATAAAGTTTTTGAAAGAAAATGGTTTTGAGATGTGATTCTTTTGTTTTATTCAGTTTGTAACCAATTGCAAACGTCTTGGCATAGCTGCAGAAGTATGGACTTTTAAAATGTAGATGATACAAGTGATACTATGACTATGTCACCTGCCATGATTAGCAATATATCACCCTCTAAAGATTGTTAGTTTCTTTTTAGCATGTGCATAGCTTTCAACCTCTTGGCACAAAAAATATGGACAAAGCCACAAAAATAGGGACACATTTTAAACAATGCTCTTGTATACTTAAAATGTTGGTAAAATAAAAGGTCTCGTTACTATGCATTTTCTGAAGGATATGAAGTATGGAACTCAAATGTCTGTTATTATACAGTCAGTTCAGTCCTCACTGATTTGCCACAAAAATCCAGAAAACCTCAAATTTTTCAAGGAACAGACTAAAAATATGTGGAAAAAATCTGGATATTCTGCAAAATTATGGATAGTTGAGAGGTATATAGCATAGCAAAACTAGCTAACAATACATTCCAGTTATGGTTTACATCTCTAACTGGCATATGTTACCTAGATTCAGAGAAATGTCATTGCCTGAACTTAAAAACTTACAATATGACAACAATTTTAACCAAAAATTATTTTAATATTTTTACTCAAGATGCAAAGAACTGTAGAAATATAACAAATTTAAAATGGTTCTCTTCTTGCAGAAAATACCATATCTAATGTAGAAAAAAAGTCTGTTATCTGTAGACTTAGATTGGCAACAGCCCAATGATGTAGGGGAAACAATGATGTAAATGAAAATATATTGAAAGCATGAATGAGGCACTGTTTGTAGTTCTCGGGGTAACTTGGGTTCAATGCTAAAAATAAATGCAAAGGCATAATCTGATTTTCAATATGTATTATTTCAACAGTTCTTTATTTATTCCCATTTCTATTAATTACATTTATGAAACATTCATATGCTTATCTTATGAACAATTTTAAATACCGTAAGGTAAAACGTTATGGCATCTTAAATGCAGTTTCTTCTAGATCAGAAATTTACTTTCACAGTAACAGTATATTTTCATATAATGACTACATAATTAGAAATGTGTGGCTGTAAGGAAAAAATGTAAAAAGCAGTTTGTTCTGGCTCAAGAATTAGTGCATATCGAATTAATGATTTACTTGAATATAATGGGTGAGTAATAACTGAATGGTTATATGATTGAGCATTATCAAAGGAAAGAGGAAGACATAAAATATTCAGCATATAGGTTCATAGGCTGGTATTAGGTTAATCACCACCACTAGAGCCCTTATAAGCCTAGCCATGTACCCAACACCATTTGGGTCCCAAGTATTATGGGTGTGTATACAGGTGGGCATGTTAGTAGGGAATTAAGGATGGTTTGTAGGGGGACCATTAGTTAGGATAATACTTTTCTTATTTACAGCCTCTGTCCATAAGGGACACAGGGACACAACCAGTGGCAAATTTACAATTTCTCAACCAACTGTCAAGGTCTCATTTGAAAAGATCAGGGATGAATTCTGTTTTACATGGATGATGAGCCTATTCCATAGTGCAGGCATCCTCTGAGGCACATACCCATCTCTCTGCCATATTCTGTTTATGCCACAAAATTAAGATCCCTGGATCTAGTCTATATGGTGATGCTTCTTTTGCATATGTGCAACATATTCATCAGGGATGGGTCTAAGTAAGCAAAGTAAAACAGGAAAAGATCTCCTGTCAGCAGCCTGTAAGATACTGAATGCAGTGACAGAGCCTTTAGGCAATATTTGTAGGACAGAGTATTCATGCCCTGAATTCTCCTGTGAGAAATCCTTTAGGCCATTCCAACTGTTGCAAGTGTCTGGTTAAATACATGCCAAAGCGGGCATTGTATTCAATGAGAGATCTGATAAGTGCCAAGTGGAGTGGTGCTATAACTTTCTTGGACCTTGATGCCATACCGTTACTTATAAGTTGGGTGACATAGAATGATTTTCTTATTATCTTAGATATGTACTGGTCAAAGGCCATATTGTTGTCTACATATTTTCCCAAATGCCTTACTAGTGGGTCACCTTACAAGGATATTTTATTAATGGAGTAATTAACTTGGGTTGACAGTTTCCCAAAGGGCATTATAAATGCATTTTTGGTATTGAGTTTTAGGGCATGGTTTTAGCACCAGTCATTTGTCTGTATTAAACCCATTTGGAAGATGTTGGTGTAATAAAGTAATAAAGTAATAAAGCCAGTTTGGTGTCATTCAATCGCTTTGCATATTAGTCTTGTTAGACTGATACATGTATGCATACATACATAAATGCAAATATTCCATACATGGGCATTAATGTCCTTCTAGCTTGCCAATAGATCAAAACAGTTATTCCCATAATAAGTGTGCAGGCTAATCTTAAAAATATCTGGACTAGTGCTTGCTTTAATGTAATTTCGTAGTCTGTTCCATGCATCAGCTGCTCTCTCACAGAATAAATTAGTATATTTCTCATTCCTACAGAATGTTGTATGTAGGTTGTCTGATGATTCTCTACTACTTTTTGATAATCCCAGACATTCCCAGAGGTAGCTGTCACTAAATGCCCTATATATCTAAATAAAACCTCTTCATAAATATCTGTAAGAGACACTGTACAAGTTCAGATATTTTAGTCTTTCATAATAACTTAAATTTTCACACCCATAGATGCCCTTGGTATATTTCGGCTGTATGCTTTCCAGTTTACTCATGCTTGATTTTTTTTAAGGTTTCCATTTTGTTATTCCATACCCAAGTTTGGGTCTAATATAATTAACAAATAATTAACAAACAATGGTTGCATCATTTCTGATTTTCTAGACTTTAAAAATCATTTTATACAACCTATAGTTCTATAACTATCGTTAACCAATTGGTTGATATGACTAGAAAAACTTAAAGCTGGATCTACCCCTATACCCAGGTCATTAAATTAATCTGCAGTTTCAATCATTGTGTAATGCATTAAATATTCACTTTTCAGTTTAGCTCTCCCAAATCTCAAATGCTTAATTTTTGATGTATTTATCAGCATATTATTCTCCTTGGCCAAAATGGCCCTATCTGTAACACATGCAATCAGTTTATTCAATTTCAAGTCTTTTGCATACAGACTGCAGAATACCTCATATGAAAAAGATTTAAAAGACACAATCTAAACATGTATGGGCCTAGGACAGAGCCCTGTGGGACACCATTACTGTAATCAAGAATTTCACCTCTCCAATTTCTGTATGATACTTGCCATGTCCTATATGTAAGCCATGCAGCTATCTTATCAAGAGTACAAAAATACCTAGTTGTTCTAATTTATTGGTCAGTGTTTTGTGTGTGACCTTGTCAAATGCTGAAGTTAAATGTACACAAATTACATCACAGCAACATTTTTCATTTATAGCTGTTATTATATTATTGTCGAAAATCATGTTATAGGTTGTAATATATCTATTTTAACATATGCATGCTTATTTATGGTTTCTAGTCCTAACTTTTCCAGTTCTGCAATAACTAATCCAATATTTCCTTCTCCATTATTTTTCCACAACATGAAATTAGACTTAAGGGTATGTATGACTCTAGGTTTCTCCTACTCACTTTTACCTTAAAGGTCATTATTACTAATTCTGTCTCCTCTCTATGCTTTGTTTAGATCCAGTTTGCATAGTTTTTTTCAATATAATCTAATTTAATTTCAATATCTGAGGATAACTGGATGTCACTAGGACAAATGATCACCCCCTTTGTGGAGCCAGACTGTTTTGCATAAAATTTTGTAAATATATCTATAATCTGTTGTGCCTTTGAATACATTTTAGAATCAACAGGCAAGTTATCAATTTGTATGTCTTTAGTCCTTCCACATCGTATGTATCTATCAAGTGGTTTCCTATTAGGCTTAATATTTTAAAATAAATATTCTTCAAATTTTCTTGATCTCATCTCATACTATGCTTAATTTGTTTTATTTCAATTTTCAAAGTTGTAGTTTGACCTCTTTTCCATTTCTTATATTTTTGTCTCCGACATTCAATCAGGTATCTTATTCTTATGATAATATATCCCCCTGACACTGTATGCCTGAATCCTGATGTTAAACTTTTTTTTTGATTTTTTTAACACTTACACAATTTCTCTTTCAAAACTTTCCACATTCCTTCTGCCACATTTCCACAGAATACATCACTATAATTAGTTTTACATAGTGAGTGCTTTGCTTCCATATAATCTGTAATTAATCTTTGGTGCAGCCTATAAGATACTGAATACAGTGACAGAGCCTTTAGGCAATATTTGTAGGACAGAGTATTCATGCCCTGAATTCTCCTGTGAGAAATCCTTTAGGCCATTCCAACTGTTGCAGGTGTCTGGTTAAATACATGCCAAAGCGGGCATTGTATTCAGTGAGAGATCTGATAAGTGCCAAGTGGAGTGGTGCTATAACTTTCTTGGACCATGATGCCATACCTTTACTTATAAGTTGGGTGACATAGAATGATTTTCTTATTATCTTAGATATGTACTGGTCAAAGGCCATATTGTTGCCTACATATTTTCCCAAATGCCTTACTAGTGGGTCACCTTACAAGGATATTTTATTAATGGAGTAATTAACTTGGGTTGACAGATTCCCAAAGGGCATTATAAATGCATTTTTGGTATTGAGTTTTAGGGCATGGTTTTAGCACCAGTCATTTGTCTGTATTAAACCCATTTGGAAGATGTTGGTGTAATAAAGTAATAAAGCCAGTTTGGTGTCATTCAATCACTTTGCATATTAGTCTTGTTAGACTGATACATGTATGCATACATGCATAAATGCAAATATTCCATGCATGGGCATTAATGTCCTTCTAGCTTGCCAATAGATCAAAACAGTTATTCCCATAATAAGTGTGCAGGCTAATCTTAAAAATATCTGGACTAGTGCTTGCTTTAATGTAATTTCGTAGTCTGTTCCATGCATCAGCTGCTCTCTCACAGAATAAATTAGTATATTTCTCATTCCAACAGAATGTTGTACGTAGGTTGTCTGATGACTCTCTACTACTTTTTGATAATCCCAGACATTCCCAGAGGTAGCTGTCACTAAATGCCCTATATATCTAAATAAAACCATTTCATAAATATCTGTAAGAGACACTGTACAAGTTCAGATATTTTAGTCTTTCATAATAACTTAAATTTTTACACCAATAGATGCCCTTGGTATATTTCGGCCGTATGCTTTCCAGTTTACTCATGCTTGATTTTTTTTAAGGTTTCCATTTTGTTATTCCATACCCAAGTTTGGGTCTAATATAATTAACAAATAATTAACAAACAATGGCTGCATCATTTCTGATTTTCTAGACTTTAAAAATCATTTTATACAACCTATAGTTCTATAACTATCGTTAACCAATTGGTTGAAATGACTAAAAAAACTTAAAGCTGGATCTACCCATATACCCAGGTCATTAAATTAATCTGTAGTTTCAATCATTGTGTAATGCATTAAATATTCACTTTTCAGTTTAGCTCTCCCAAATCTCAAATGCTTAGTTTTTGATGTATTTATCAGCATATTATTCTCCTTGGCCAAAATGGCCCTATCTGTAACACATGCAATCAGTTTATTCAATTTCAAGTCATCTGTATACAGTCTGCAGAACACCTCAGATGAAAAAGATGAGTTTAAAAGACACAATCTAAACATGTATGGGACCAGGACAGAGCCCTGTGGGACACCATTACTGTAATCAAGAATTTCACCTCTCCAATTTCTGTATGATACTTGCCATGTCCTATATGTAAGCCATGCAGCTATCTTATCAAGAGTACAAAAATACCTAGTTGTTCTAATTTATTGATCAGTGTTTTGTGTGTGACCTTGTCAAATGCTGAAGTTAAATGTACACAAATTACATCACAGCAACATTTTTCATTTATAGCTGTTATTATATTATTGTCGAAAATCATGTTATAGGTGGTAATATATCTATTTTAACATATGCATGCTTATTTATGGTTTCTAGTCCTAACTTTTCCAGTTCTGCAATAACTTATCCAATATTTCCTTCTCCATTATTTTTCCACAACATGAAATTAGACTTAAGGGTATGTATGACTCTAGGTTTCTCCTACTCACTTTTACCTTAAAGGGCATTATTACTAATTCTGTCTCCTCCCTTTGCTTTGTTTAGATCCAGTTTGCATAGTTTTTTTCAATATAATCTAATTTAATTTCAATATCTGAGGATAACTGGATGTCACTAGGACAAATGATCACCCCCTTTGTGGAGCCAGACTGTTTTGCATAAAATTTTGTAAATATATCTATAATCTGTTGTGCCTTTGAATACATTTTAGAATCTACAGGCAAGTTATTAATTTGTATGTCTTTAGTCCTTCCACATCGTATGTATCTATCAAATGGTTTCCTATTAGGCTTAATATTTTAATATAAATATTCTTCAAATTTTCTTGATCTCATCTCATACTATGCTTAATTTGTTTTATTTCAGTTTTCAAAGTTGTAGTTTGACCTCTTTTCCATTTCTTATATTTTTGTCTCTGACATTCAATCAGGTATCTTATTCTTATGATAATATATCCCCCTGACACTGTATGCCTGAATCCTGATGTTAAACTTTTTTTTGATTTTTTAACACTTACACAATTTCTCTTTCAAAATTTTCCACATTCCTTCTGCCACATTTCCACAGAATACATCACTATAATTAGTTTTACATAGTGAGTGCTTTGCTTCCATATAATCTATAATTAATCTTTGGTGCAGCCTATAAGATACTGAATACAGTGACAGAGCCTTTAGGCAATATTTGTAGGACAGAGTATTCATGCCCTGAATTCTCCTGTGAGAAATCCTTTAGGCCATTCCAACTGTTGCAAGTGTCTGGTTAAATACATGCCAAAGCGGGCATTGTATTCAGTGAGAGATCTGATAAGTGCCAAGTGGAGTGGTGCTATAACTTTCTTGGACCCTGATGCCATACCTTTACTTATAAGTTGGGTGACATAGAATGATTTTCTTATTATCTTAGATATGTACTGGTCAAAGGCCATATTGTTGTCTACATATTTTCCCAAATGCCTTATTAGTGGGTCAAATTACAAGGATATTTTATTAATAGAGTAATTAACTTGGGTTAAAGAAACAACAGGAGCAAATTCCACCAAGGATTTATTATACACTGGAAAAATCTCTCTCTGACGTCTCTGCCAAATCCTTCAAGGAGAATAAATACTTGCATAGAAAAGCAGTTTATATACACACCCATTGTAAAATAATTAAACAATTAATCAATTAAAACAGCATATTAACAAGATAATACTTTCCAATTGAGCTCTTCATTTAGCCCAAAAGGAAACATAGTTTTAAATTTTAAAATATACACAGCTTCTTTCTGCACTAAAACAGTTTTGATACTTATATTGTTGAACATAGATACACAAACTTGTTCCAATATAGTTCCTTTCAAGCCATCACTACAATTATTGTGGGCTTCTAAAAAATGTACTGCAACTGGGCTATCTTTCTTAGAATTTCTAATGTCTCTTACATGTTCTAAAAATCTTATTTTAAATGCCCTCTTTGTTTCCCCAATGTAAAACTTGTTGCAAGGACATTGTAAAGCATAGATAACACCCACAGAGTTGCAACTAAATAAACCCTGACTATCAAATTTAACATTATTAATACATTCAAAATTGGATACAATGTGTTTACAAGCCTTACATTTCCCACAAGGGAAGGTCCCAACTCTAACAGGTTCCATATACATTCTTGGGGAAGGTAGAACAATCTTAGATTTTACCAAAAAATTTTTTAAACTCTTACCTTTACGGTAAGAAAACTTAATATCCACATTAAGCCATTGTTGTACATTCCTAAGAGAGCATAGATAAAGCCAAAATTGGCTAACAATGTCAAGAAACTGTTTAGTAAAACATCCAAAAGTAGTTACAAAATAAATGTTTTCCTTAATTATACTTTCATTATTTTGTTGTATCCTGTTACCTCTCATAGTGTTGCAAGTCCTATGGTAAATAGATTTTTCATATCTAGGTTTAACCCCTGTTACTAACCTTGTAAAACTTTTCTCCAAAACATTTTTACTATACCCTCGGGTAGAAAAAGATTCCACCAAAAAACCTATTTCTTTATGAAAAATGTCAGGTCTGTTACAAAGTCTGAAAATACGTAACATTTCACCATAGGGTAGACCCTCAATTACATGAGAGGGGTGCCCACTCGTACCGTGTAAATACTGGCATGTCCCTTCAAATTTCTTATTGGGCGATGTCACAATATTCTCCCCATCTGAAATATCTAGCACTACATCCAAAAAGGGAATAACCTGTCCAATATTTAGTCCATCAAATTTGATATGGTATTTATTAACATTGATTTCATTAAAAAATTCAATGATTTCATCCCTATTGCTATCAACCAAGAATATTAAATCATCGACGAACCTAAAATATTGAATAACGTGTTCTTGAAAAAATTTTTGTTTATAAATCACTTCTAATTCAAACAAACCCATAAAAAGATTGGCATACATGGGGGCAAATGAAGCCCCCATGGCTGTACCTTGCAACTGATGGTATAAAACATTGTTGAATTCAAAAAAATTGTGAGTTAAACAAAAATGTACCATTTCCATCACATATTCTGTAGCAGGTGAATTTCCTAAAAAAAATCTTAAAGCTTCCAAACCAAATTGATGTCTAATGCTTGTATATAAGCTTTTTACGTCAATACTAACCCATATCATATTGCAATTTATTTTAGTGCTTTTTACCTTATTCAAAAAGTCAAACACATCACTTATATATGAAGGTAATTTCATAACATAAGGAGACAGAAAATGATGTAAAAAAACACCCAGGTTATGAAGGAAATACTCAGACCCAGATACTATCGGCCTACCAGGGGGCTTTTGCAAATTCTTATGGATTTTAGGTAGACAGTAAAACAAGGCCATTTTGCAACCCTCCACCTGAAACTTTTTTTTAACATCTGACTGACAAAAATAGCCCAATCTTAATCCCTTATTAACCAGCTCCTTATATTCATCAATAGCTGTGAAAAAGACTTCAGGCTCAACAACCTTATATGTGTTAATATCACAGAGATGTTTCATACACATATTCAAATAATCAGAAAAGCCCATAACCACAAGTTTGTTACCCTTATCCGATGGTTTGAAAACAATATCATCCATCTTACTTAAAGTTAATAAGGCTTTCCATTCTTGAATAGACATGTTATAAACTATATTCTACTTATTGCTCATAAAATCTCTATGAGCTAACTCAGCAAAATAATTCACCAAGCTAACAAATTGACACACCTCCCCATTGAGAACATCAGGCATAAATGTACTATGGGAAGGAACCTTCGAAGTATCAAAACTGTAATATGCATTGTTTTCTGTTTCAGAGATACATGAATAGAAACTATCCATAGAACTGTCTGAACTTTCTTCATTCATTTCCAACACAGAAAAACTATTTTTACTAAAAAAGTATTTCAAATGCAGCTTTCTAGCAAAAGAAAACACATCACCTTGTATATCATACAAACGAGTAACCACAGTAGGGACAAATTTAAGTCCCTTATTTAAAACATTCATTTCAATATCATTAAATATGTGACTAGAGAGATTGACTACATATTCAGTTGCATTCAACACAACATTAGTGCTAAACATAGAACAACTATTAACGCCTTCCCCGTTTAAACCCCCCTTGTCCAAATCGCTGCCCACCTGGGTTCGCAGACTGTTCCCAAGTCCGTTTTTGTCCCTGTGCTGGAGGAATCGAGGAAGAGGAAGAATTCCCCCGAAAAGTTTGACGAAATCTGTCCCTCTGTTCAGCTACTGGGAGACCTGGAAAGTCGCCATCATTCCATTCGTCTTCGTGCGAGGTGTAGCCTCCTTCTGAGGCCAAGGAATTGAACGGTGGATTCACAGCGTCATCTGGATGAAACCTAACTTGTTTGCGACGTTTGGAACGTTCAGTCCTGGATAAAAAAGCCTTGCTAGACTCATAATCACGTATGTCCCGCAACAGTTTCCCCTTCTTCCTATTGACCAAAGTAACTTCATACTCTTTCAGTTTTGAGTTGGTTTGTTTAAGAAAGTCATCAAATACGGGCAACGGGACAGCATTAGTTAAATCAGAGCAAAGTCTTTTAATACTAGCACATAGTTCCTTCTGCTTCAACTGATCACGTTCTATAAGTATATGAAGCCATTCACTCACACATTGGTGGGCAGCATTTACCCACCTTTTGTGAAAAGAAATATCCGTTTCCACACTTAAGTCAAATGGACTGGAAGGATCCTTAAACACTCTCAGTCCCCTGGGAGTGGTATCGGTCTCCACATATTTCTGTAACCCACAGATATTATAATGTACTGAGGTTTCCTTCCACATTAATTTCTCCAGTTCATCAAACAGTGACTTATGTTCTGTATTCAATGCCAATGAAATTTTTCTACCCACACCAGAAAAAGGATTGGTGGGCCTAGAACGTCTGTCTTCATCCCATTTTTCCCAAATACTGTTAGCTTCATTTGAAACTCTTTGTGGAGCTTGTCTCTCACCTCTATCCGATTGATTCGAAGTAGTAGTAGAATTAACCAGAAAATTGTCCAGGGACATTTGACTCCCCTCCATATTTTCTCTAAAAATCCGAGGCAGATGGAACTGTGGATCAGTAGGCATCAAACTGGAACAACAGGAACCAAACAGGAAAAAGAAACAACAGGAGCAAATTCCACCAAGGATTTATTATACACTGGAAAAATCTCTCTCTGACGTCTCGGCCAAAGCCTTCAAGGAGAATAAAATACTTGCATAATTAACTTGGGTTGACAGTTTCCCAAAGGGCATTATAATGCATTTTTGGTATTGGTTTTAGCACCAGTCATTTGTCTGTATTAAACCCATTTGGAAGATGTTGGTGTCTTGGGAGGAATCTATAATAGCTCCCAATTTACATTTATTTGTGAACTTGTTGAGCCAGAGACCTTGAACGTTAATTTTGACTTCTGAGAAGCTCCAAGCAGGACCAGGCCCAACATGGAGCCCCAGGGTAATCTGCTGATGACCAGTCTCTTGGTGGAGGTGATCTCAGCAATTGCACCTTCTTGGGTCCTGTGTGTCAACCAGCTGGCAATCCAGTGAGTTATGTAAGGATTTAAGTCTAGCTCATAGAGCTTGTCAATAATGCCTAGGCGGGGTATTGTATCGAATGCCTTAGTCAGGTAAAAATATGCAATATGCACTGTTTTACCCTTAACCATTGCCTTAGTGACCCTCTTCAAGAAGTCTGTCAGGCTAAGTAGGCATGACCTTCCAGTAATAAAGCCACATTGGGATACGTTTGGTGTCATTCAATCGCTTTGCATATTAGTCTTGTTAGACAGATACATGTATGCATACATACATAAATGCAAATATTCCATACATGGGCATTAATGTCCTTCTAGCTTGCCATTAGATCAAAACAGTTATTCCCATAATAAGTGTGCAGGCTAATCTTAAAAATATCTGGACTAGTGCTTGCTTTAATGTAATTTCGTAGTCTGTTCCATGCATCAGCTGCTCTCTCACAGAATAAATTAGTATATTTCTCATTCCTACAGAATGTTGTATGTAGGTTGTCTGATGATTCTCTACTACTTTTTGATAATCCCAGACATTCCCAGAGGTAGCTGTCACTAAATGCCCTATATATCTAAATAAAACCTCTTCATAAATATCTGTAAGAGACACTGTACAAGTTCAGATATTTTAGTCTTTCATAATAACTTAAATTTTCACACCCATTAATGCCCTTGGTATATTTCGGCTGTATGCTTTCCAGTTTACTCATGCTTGATTTTTTTTAAGGTTTCCATTTTGTTATTCCATACCCAAGTTTGGGTCTAATATAATTAACAAATAATTAACAAACAATGGCTGCATCATTTCTGATTTTCTAGACTTTAAAAATCATTTTATACAACCTATAGTTCTATAACTATTGTTAACCAATTGGTTGATATGACTAGAAAAACTTAAAGCAGGATCTACCCATATACCCAGGTCATTAAATTAATCTGCAGTTTCAATCAGTGTAATGCATTAAATATTCACATTTCAGTTTAGCTCTCCCAAATCTCAAATGCTTAGTTTTTGATGTATTTATCAGCATATTATTCTCCTTGGCCCAAATGGCCCGATCTGTAACACATGCAATCAGTTTATTCAATTTCAAGTCATCTGTATACAGTCTGTAGAACACCTCTGATGAAAAAGATGAGTTTAAAAGACATAATCTAAACATGTATGGGACCAGGATTGGGAGGGTGGCCTAATGGTTAAGGTGTTTGCCTTACAAACACAAGGTGCAGTGTTCAAGTCTCACAAGAAATAATTGGCTAGGCTTAAAATGGCTCACAAGGGCAGTTAGCTTAGTACTAATCTATGAACCTATGACAGAGCCCTGTGGGACACCATTACTGTAATCAAGAATTTCACCTCTCCAATTTCTGTATGATACTTGCCATGTCCTATATGTAAGCCATGCAGCTATCTTATCAAGAGTACAAAAATACCTAGTTGTTCTAATTTATTGATCAGTGTTTTGTGTGTGACCTTGTCAAATGCTGAAGTTAAATGTACACAAATTACATCGCAGTAACATTTTTCATTTATAGCTGTTATTATATTGTTGTTGAAAATCATGTTATAGGTGGTAATATATCTATTTTAACATATGCATGCTTATTTATGGTTTCTAGTCCTAACTTTTCTAGTTCTGCAATAACTTTTCCAATATTTCCTTCTCCATTATTTTTCCACAACATGAAATTAGACTTAAGGGTATGTATGACTCTAGATTTCTCCTACTCACTTTTACTTTAAAGGCAAGTTTAATAAGTGCATGTCTCCAATCTAGAGGAATCTCTCCCATAATTATATGACCTAGTAAATAATTAATAGTATAGTACTATAAGCTCTTGTTGAGGTGTACTCAGGTCATTATTATTAATTCTGACTCCTCCCTATGCTTTGTTTAGATCCAGTTTGCATAGTTTTTTGCAATATAATCTAATTTAATTTAAATATCTGAGGATAACTGGATGTCACTAGGACAAATGATCACCCCCTTTGTGGAGCCAGACTGTTTTGCATAAAAGTTTGTAAATATATCTATAATCTGTTGTGCCTTTGAATACATTTTAGAATCAACAGGCAAGTTATCAATTTTTATGTCTTTAGTCCTTCCACATTGTATGTATCTATCAAGTGGTTTCCTATTAGGCTTAATATTTTAAAATAAATATTCTTCAAATTTTCTTGATCTCATCTCATACTATGCTTAATTTGTTTTATTTCAGTTTTCAAAGTTGTAGTTTGACCTCTTTTCCATTTCTTATATTTTTGTCTCCGACATCAATCAGGTATCTTATTCTTATGGAAATATATCCCCCTGACACTGTATGCCTAAATCCTGATGTTAAACTTTTTTTTGATTTTTTTAACACTTACACAATTTCTCTTTCAAAACTTTTCACACTCCTTCTGCCACATTTCCACAGAACACATCACTATAATTAGTTTTACATAGTGAGTGCTTTGCTTCCATATAATCTGTAATTAATCTTTGGTGCATTTATTTAGATTTCAGTTTGGCAGAATTTTCTAGCAAAAAATTAACCTGTATAATCACATGATCACTGCACATGAATGGCGATAAATCTTTAACATGAAGTAACAGTAATTTCTTTAGGAACACAAACAATGTCTAGTACATTCTATTCCCTTGGAGTTTTTATAAAAATCTGAAGCAATTGCTGTAACAGAATATACACTGTGAACAAATTCCTTACTAATATTGAATCAGTATTATTCCAATATGTTCTTGGTAATTTTAGACACCAGCTATTATTATTCTTTCCTCTAGTGTTTCATGCAAGTAGTGTTTGAATTCCTTTAGGTCATTAGCACTTGACATTGGTGGACTATACATTCCAACAATTGTTAAATGGTTCAGGGTTGTCTTTATTGCCACAGTCATACAATCTATAGTATTGATGTTATCACTGAACATGTAATAATCACAGATCTCATATCTATCTTTATCCCCTATCAACTCATCCAACTGAATTTTTGTTAGAATGTCTGTTACAGTAAAAAAACATTCATACCCTGACAGAACTGGTTTCCAGTCATTGTTCTTTAACCATGTTTCACAAACAATAATAACAGCATAAATGTTGTAGGAATGTACAAATTTTCCAATTAAAAAAACATATTATTAATGCTCTTAGCAATAACAACCATCAGAGATGCATCAGATGTTGTTGTCTGTGAACTGTTAAATCCTTTACTGTGTTTGTCAAATATTGTAAAATATCTGCTGCAAAAATGTACTTCCCTGATCTTGACAAATGCATGCTATCATGTCTGAACACATATGCCCAAAATTAGGCTCAGATGCTCTACACATTTCCATTTTTTAAATGGGGCATTTTTTCATGCAGATATTTACCACCCCCCCCAAACAAAAAGTATGGTGTCCTGACTCTCCTTTCTATATGTGATTTGTGAAAAATACCTCCTAACACCTGCACAGGCTATGTTATCGAAGAGGGCTGAAAGTTACCTACTAACAGTCAAAGATTCCTTGTGGATGACATCATTTGTATCAACATGAATAAAAACAGATCAGTACTTCCTTACATTAAGGCATTCTAAGGCTTATCTCACATCCTCTATTTTTGCTCCTGGCATTCATAACATTATTTGATGTTCATTATATTCTCAGCAAATGTAAGTATCACTTCCTCTAATAATTGAATCTCCAATTACAAGAATATATTTTATGCCCAGATCTGAAGAACCTTCTACTTTTAATTCAGTAATATCTGCTTTATCAATAGATGGGTCTGTAGTTGCCATGGTTGTTTGATGGTCCAACACCTGTGGAGAGGAATGACTGTTGCTGTCCTCCATTTACTTTGTAGATAACATGATTCAATGCTGTAGGTGAAGAATGCCTCAAGTAGTCTTGATAGGTCTTGTTTTACACTGTTCAGGAGGCAACTGGGATATGCAATTTCAAAAAGATCACAGTCATAACAGACAAAGTATATGTTCTTTCAGTGTAACACTAAATCCAGTGTAATGTTTAGTAGAAATTACTTTCAGCTTGGTATTATATCATGCTTCCTCAAGGGCACATGCAATACAGACAAAGGTTTTGAAAACTTACAGTGAAATATGTTCCTGAACTGGAAACAGACACATTTTAATTTTGAGCTAATAAAGGCATCAGTTAAGTATACCAAGACCTACACAGTACTGGCAATACTGTAGTGTTATGGGGGGGGCTGACGTACTGAAGAGTCCCGACATTATAAGGTTGCCTTTGCCAATTAAATGCAATATTATACCTTTCACAGGTTCCTTAGCTTCAGATTAGAATTACAAAATGGTATGTGAATTATGATAAATCAAGAATGCAAGCAGAAAAATGTATAAAGAGTAATACACTGGAAAATAAGAGTACAAATCAACATCTTGTTAACAGAATGGCAGTTTGGCTTTTAGCAGAAACAATTGCATAATATACTATACTACCATTTTAATAGAAAGACTGAATGCATTGGCTGTTACCATTGAAAGGAAGGATTTTTTTATGCAAAATACTGCTGATTGTTCATTTCTCAGCACTTGCAAGTTTTAATATAAATGTATTTATTTGGCATTTGTTTTGTCAACTTGGTTTTCTGAAAAGATAATCTAAGGCTGTATTTAGGCTGCTAGAGGTATACATTTCCATGAGTGTCTGAAGCCATCCGATAGTAATTTTGGGGCATGCTTGAAAACAGTTGCGTGTCTAATAGGCTTACCATAATACAAAATTAACAAAATTAGTGAAAACTCATGAAATGTCATAAATGTAAATTTGAATTCTTGTTAGTAGGTTGATTATGTACTATAAATGTGAAAAAATAGATCACAGTTACAAAATGGAAAGATAGCCTATGGCATGAACGAACACAGAAGTGTTTAAGATTCAAGAACAAAATGTTAAGGAAATGGATAGGTCATAGTTATTTGTTGAAAAGGAAAGCTTAAAGCAGCACATGGTATGTTCTACAGCAAATTGTGATAAAATTTGTATAAACATCATAAACAGTAACAGGTAATTAGTACTTTAGAACAGGTAATTAATTACAGCTTATACCTATTTCATACTAATATACTGTGGCAAAAATATGAGTGTGTGTGTGTGTGTGTGTGTGTGTGTGTGTGTGTGTGTGTGTGTGTGTGTGTGTGTGTGTGTGTGCGTATGTGTGTGTGTGTGTGTGTGTCTTCTTCCATTTATTCATTTATCACTGCACACTTTATTGTGAGGGTGATTGTACACTCTTGTGATTTTTATTGACTTTTGGAATGATCAAAAAAAGAGAGAGAGAGAAAGACAGAAACCATGTACAATTAGTATACATGCATTTCTTACTTTGGTTTCAGTTGACAAGGTACTCAACATTATTTAGCCTGCATCGAAATGATGCATTGGCAGCTGATTTTAGTTTTGTTGTCTCTGTAGGGAAGTTAAGTTTTAATGCCAGCCATTTACAATTGATCTATTTTGTTAAAACATTTACATCCACTTATTCTGTGTTATTGCTTAATCTTTTTTTTACTGAAGCTTTTGTCACTAGAATTGCATTTACTCAGACTCTGTTTTGTTAAAAACATCATTTATTATCCATGGAATATGTTGAGGTCTGGTGTATAATATATGAAATAGTATGAACTGCTAACTTTGAGAATAATACATTGAGTCCCAAATGTAAAGTATTTCATTAATTTTATAGTTAGGGGTTGAGTTGTTTTTTTCATTTTTTTTTTTTTAAGTTTGTAGTGTAGTTTCATCTCTAATTGAGTATAGTTTATACACTGTTAGTTTGTTTAGAACTAATTCTGAGTTCCAAGGGGTGTTGATGTAATAAATGCTTTATTTATGTATTTTCCTCTTGTTTCACATTTTTGTGTGCATATATTAGTGTATGAGGGGTTTATATTAGGTCAACAAAGTTATTTTGCATATATGTGTGCATATTTTGTGTTGGCAGTTTGGAAATTCATGTAATACCTATTTTGTTTTAAGCTACATCTTCTGGGTTGCTGTGATGAATCATGCACATAAAGTGGTGATAAATGATTTAATTGTTTTGATGACTTAGGTAAACATGGTGATACATATCTAATAACAATGGGCAGAGAATGGTAATAAATGTTTTAATTATTCTGATGATGGAAACATAGTCAGAAATGTTTGAGTACATGAGTAGGATGGTAATAAAATATATCAACACTAAAAAATGCATAAACATTACTGAATGCATATTATTGAAGTCTTAATTCATATTTAGTCATTAAAAAGCACATAATTAACAATCCTTTTTATATCTGTAGGCAGCTTTACCACACTGTATGCATGTCATGTTCATAGTATCTGTTGACATAATATGTACATAACTATCAGGCAAGCAACTGTGAGTTAGGATAGCAGTAAAACCATGAAATATAACAGATAAAAGCATGGCTGATCTAGCAGTGATAAATTACTGATTGTGGTGTTTTTAGAAAAAGCTAATATCCAGAAATGTTTCAGTCTATTTGGGGCACTGACCTGCAAATATGTTATTTCTCTTTAACTGTAATAATCACAGGGTTACTATATCCAGATACCACACGTGTGAGCAGTGCAGGAAACAAACGGACTCATTCACATTTTTACAAGGTTTACCAGTTTATAAAACACAATTAAAAACAATCTGGGAATTTCTACATACCAATGTGCTTTATTTAATAGTTCATAGAATTGAAATGTTAGATAGTGAAGTTAAGCACAAATGTTTTGAGAGCCAAGGGCACATAATGCCAAAATAATTTGCATTAGAGACTGTGAATATATTTTTGCCAATCATTTTAAACAGAGTTTCCAATTAGTGAGAGAATGGAGGTCAGAAAAAATGGAGGTGGCAATGCATTTATCATTTATAACTACTGCCATAAATTAAAGACTAGAACAGAAATACACATACTAGCTAAAGTAGAACATATTGTGCTAAACTACACTTCATGTAATTGTAATTTATTTGGCCATTTGGGCAGATTTCCATCTTTTTCAACTTGCTGGTTTAAAAGCCTACATTTGTACTTGTTCCCCGACTTTCCTGTAACTAGTCTAGTCCAGGTACAGATTTGCTGTATCCAGGACTCTTTGTAAGCTTCTAAGCCGCCCAGCCTTTCCGTGTTGGAGGGAAGCCTTCTAGCTTATCAGTGGGAGTGGTAAGCATTAGGTAGCCTATCTCCCACAAGAGGAGTGGTTCCTGGCCCAGAAATTGTAGCTATTGGCCATTTGGGCAGTTGTTTTTCCATCTCTTTCAATGTTCTGGTTTAAAAGCTGCACTTGTGCTTGTTTCCCACCTAGGACTGTTGGTAAGCTTCTGAGCCCTGCAAGCCTTTCTGTGTTGGAGGAAAGCCTTCTAGCTTATCAGTGGGAGTGGTAAACACTAAGTAGCCTGTATACCATGAGAAAAGAGGTTCTTGGCCCAGAAATTGTAGTTTATTGACCATTTGGACAGTTTGTCCGTCTTTTTCAACTTTCTGGTTTAAAAGACCACATCTGTGCTTGTTTCCCATCTTTCCTGTAACTAACCTACTGGGTAGTACTAGAAAGCCTTAAAATGATACAAACCTTCTACCTTAGAAGAGAGACTTTGGAGTGATTAAGTATCAGTTTTCTGTACTTTCTTGCTGTACTTAACTGTTTTCCACCTAAACGCAGATTTTCCAGCATTTATTGTGATTTAAAAGCTTGTTTTTTTTTCACATATTGTACTTATTTGACTGCCTGCACTTTTAAAAAGTTGTTTTTTATTTAAATAATTTGTTTAACTTTTGTAGGCTATACATTAAAGTGCAATAGCCTTTTCTGATCGTTTGTAGTAGTTTAAAGCTGTTTTAAGAGTATTTTTTTTACTGTTTTTGCCTTATCTTTTCAAAAAACAAAACAAAAAAAAATTCCTTGTTTCCCACCTTTCTAAGCTAGTATTGTCCAGTTTTCAGGCCACTGCTGATTTCAGGGCTGTGATACTAGTTTCTGAGTTGCCCATACCTAACTTGGATAGAAGGAAGTTTCTCTGTTCACCTGTGAGAGAAGGGAGCTTTGAGCAACCTATCTGTCCCTGGATGAGTGGTTGCAGCCCAGAAGTTAGTAGTTCATTGGCCATTTTGGGCTAATTTCTATCTCTTTCATTTCCCTTCTATAAAAACTGTATTTGCATGGTTTTGCGCACCGGGCAGTGCCGGTTAGCTATGGTTAAATTATTCCTGGCTCCACTAAGTCTCCTGTTCAGTTTTTCCCTTGAAACTAGTCTAACTCTCAATCTAAGCACTCAAAAGGCATCTTACAGCCCAGCACTTGCTCAGACCTAATAGCAAGCTCTAATATACCCTGACACTGATTGTCCAGCAGGGCAGGGCTCTTTATTCACCCCTCACCAACCAAGCGACTAAGCAGCTCACCCTACTACTCATGCTTGACCAAAGGGCAACTTCAGGTGCACTCTCCAGTCCAGCTGGTGAATCTGGGTATCCTGAGGCAATGTTGCAACTGCCTTATGTACACAGACAACCCTCTCCTCCTACCACAAAACAATAACATATGTGAGAGATACATTTATACAGCCAAACTGGAAGGTGTCTCCACCCAAGACTGGAACGACAGTCAAGAGGAGAAGGTTAACACTTGCACCACACCTCCAGCCGCACACAGACCTACTAAAACAGCACTGGCAAAAATACACATAAATACAGAAAAATCATACTTGGAGGCTCTAAATAAAAACCTGCAAAAGCATCAGAGACCTCCAAAGCAGACACTCAAACAACCTGCACCTCCCATCACAAACCAGACAACTCATAAAACACAAAATCAGTGTGCCACACAATCACAGAACCTAAAGGTGAAATAACGTACCTAACACACTAGTAATAGGTAACTCTATAGTCAGGCACACTGACATCCCACTCACTAGGCTGGACAAGCAGAAGGTTACTGTTAGCTGCCTGTCAGGAGCCGGAATCCGCCACATAACACAAACACTCAGGTCACTCCAGAACAAGTACAAATATGACTCTGTCATTGTTCATGTTGGTGTGAATGACCTGAGATGTACCTCCCTGGACTACATGAAAAGAGACATGGAAGAGCTCTCTGATCATGTAGCCCAGGCTGGTATGACCCTGAGTAGCATCCTGCCCTCACCAAGAATGATACCACAGTATAAAGAAAAAATGATCAATTTCAACAACTGGCTAAGCTTCTGGTGTCATTCAAAGGGGATCCAGTGTCTGTCAGCCTGGGATGACAAGCCACATTGCTTCGCAAGAGACTGCTTTCACCTGTCACCCCTAGGCTTTCGAATACTGGCCAAGGCTCTTGCTGCCCCCATAGTGCCTTTATTAAGCAAGGCTCAAAAGTCAAACCCACCTCCATAAACAGCACAATTAACAAAAAACTGAGGGTTATGCTACTCAACGTCAGGAGTTTAAATCTCAAAATGCATGCGCTTGAAGCACTCCTCAGTATGGAGAAAGTTGACATTTGTGCAGTAACTGAAACCTGGCTCAAGACTCCAGAGAGCACCCCAGCACTACTGAGCTGCAACTCATACCACACGTTTTGGCCACAGAACACGGACCGAAACGCAAAAGGAGGGGGTGTATCCATATTCATCAAGGATACCAACACCTCCAGGTTCGTGGCACAGCATGATACCTCTGAGATCATCCATGCACAACTAACATCGGGCAAATCTGCAATGCAAATTGTTGCCTGCTACAGATCACCCTCCATGACCCAGGACCACCACTCCACCTTTCTGGAGACACTGGAAAACATGAAGGTCCTACTGAACACCCTGAAATTGGGCGATTTCAATTACCCTACCATTCACTGGGAAAACTACTCAAGTACAAATTCCCAGGCCCAGCGCTTCCTGGAATTCAACAACTCAAACACCCTGGATCAGCTGGTAAACTCCCCTACCAGAGGTGAAAACATATTGGACCTGGTCATCACCAACATGGGCGACAGGTGTTCCACACCGGAGGTCAACCCATCAATGGTTAGATCAGACCATAAACTAATCACTCTGGATGTCCACACCCCACCACCACCCCCAACTAAGGAAACCACAGTAAAAAGCTTTTCTAAAGCAAACTTCACCTTACTTAAGACAGACGTGGTAAGTTTCACAGCCCCCACACTATAGGATAATGCTGCCCAAGATGCAGAAACCTTTACAAATGCACTCTATGAGCACCTACAAGGATGCATGGATTGTGCCATCCCTAGCAATACCAAGACTCACTCCTCTAAGAGAAGGAAACCAGTTTGGTGGACCCCTGCAATAAACAGGCTATACAATAGGAGGAGGAATCTAGTTCAGAAAAAAATCAAATCCCAAGAAGGAAAGATATCCCTGATCAGTATCATTAAGAAACTAAGGTCCCCTCATGAAATCATCCAAGGCTAACTTCGAAAGAAAAATAGCCAAGGATTCAAAAGATAACCACAAAACCTTCTTTAGCTATGTTAAGAATCTAAGTGGAAACTCACAGATATGCACGGAATTTCTGCAATATAGCACAAAATATACTGAACCTACTGATATTGCCAACATTCTGGCAGATAAATTCAGTGCAAACTTCACCCCCCCATCACCTCCAAAAAGGCCCACAACAATACCGGAAAAGTGTAGTGTCCCAAAAATCACAGAAGCACAGGTGAAAACAGCCCTTTCAAAAGCCAAAAACACAGTGTCAGTGGGACCAGATGGTGTCCCAGGCTGCGTCTTGCATGAACTACAGAATGAACTAACCCCCCACCTAAACATGCTGTTCAGCCTCAGCCTCTCCACATCCTATGTGCCCATAGAATGGCACACAGCAATGGTTATTCCTCTCAACAAAGGAGGAGCCACAACTGACCCTGGTAACTATTGCCCCATAAGCCTGACTAGTCTGGTCTGCAAGGCTATGGAGCGCATCATCATGGAACCCATTAAAGACATTGGAAACCCGCAAACACTTGACCTGACCCAGTTCAGCTTTGATAAGGACAGAACATGCCTACTAAACCTGGTTGACTGCTTCGAGACAGTCACCAAGGCCATAGACGAGGGAAAGGTGGTTCACACAGCCTACCTTGACCTCGCCAAGGCTTTTGACACCATTCCCCACTCGGGTATTACAGAAAAACTCACCAGCCTGAACATAAACCCCTATGTCACAAGATGGTTTGCCAACTGGCTTACAGACAGAACTCACACGGTAAGAATAGCGGGCACCAGGTCTGACTCTAAACCAGTCACAAGTGGTGTCCCGCAAGGCTCGGTCCTGGGACCCCTACTGTTCAGCATATAATTCTCAGAAGTACAGGCAAACACAGAAGGACTATGGCTAATCAAGTTTGCCGATGACTGCAAACTGGGAGCCATAATTGACTTTCTGGCTGACACGGACATCCTCCAAAAGGGCCTTACTGAGACAGACACCTGGTGTCAATGTCATGGCCTCAAGCTAAATGCCAAAAAATGCATAGTCATCCCGTTTGGGAAAAACAAAACACCCACGAATTACCACATAGGTGGCAGCTCCCTTAATACAGAAGAGGTAATAAGAGATCTGGGGACCCAGGTAGATAGTAATCTCTCCTTTGACAATCATATTGCCAAATTAGTTAGGAAATCCTTCTATGTGGCCCATCTAATTACTAAAGGGTTTGCATCTAGAAATAGAGGTTATAGTGCCCCTCTACTCGTCACTCATTAGACCCATCATAGAGTACAATGCCCCATTTGGGAAGTACCTTACAAGACACTTCCAACAGCTGGAAAGACCACAAAAGTACCTCACCAAGAGGATTACTGGCCTCAAACATATGTCCTATGCAGCCCGACTGAAAAATCTCCGTCTGTACTCAGTGGCATATCGCTTAATCAGAGGTGATCTCTGCCTGACTTACAAAGCCATGTCCAACTCAGAATTGATGGACATGCTCTACCTAAAGAAATCCAAGTCACTGCGAGCCACGTGCTCTAGTGAGCTAAACTTCACCACAATAATAAATAGAACATGCTGGAGCGATAGATTCCTGTCACAGAAACTCCCCATGCTTTGGAACAAAATTCCAAATTACATCAGTCAGAGCCCCTCACTAACACTCTTCAAGAGAAACCTTGACGAGTGGATGGGTAACAGAAAATACACCCCTAGGATCACTTCATTGGCTCTGCTTGACAGAGGATCAGTTAATTAATCAATGGGGCGGTGAAAGCTGACACATTCTGGCTAGGCTTATAAATGCCCTTGGACAGATTGCCTAGTACCTACCTATGAACCTATGAGTTGTGTATATTGCACCTGTATTGTAAGATTCAGCACTTCATCTACATAATAATTTAGCGAGAACTAAGTCATTTCATTAGAAATAACAGCTCAGCAAAATCCTTTGAGTTTGCAGCTAACAGAAGACTTAAGAAAAAAAAACTCACAAAGGATAAGACATTTCCCCAAAATACATAAAAAAGAGGCTGAATAAAATAACAAAATCATTAAAACAACACTAAGTGCATAGAAATCACAGTGACAGCAACTGTCAAATGAAAAATGATCTCAACTGTAAGAAGAAAAGTCCTGCCACAATACTAATCACAAAACACATGACTCTATTCTAAATGATCAAACCATGGAAACTACACAACACTACTAACAATACCACAACTTCAGAAAACCAGTATGTATTTTAGTGCTTTAATTTATTTGTTCTTCAGAACTTCTTCAGGATAAGTAATATATCCATACCTTTTGCTTTAAATAACATTCAGTACAAAACATGTGACCATAGACAGCTGACAATATACACTACCAATATGTTCAAAAAATAATACATTACACAAAATTTCTTTTTGGTTTTTGATATTGTCATAACAATTTTTTTGTCTTTTGGCTTTTCCAGGTTAGGGGACACCACAGCGGATCGCCAGTCCGCTTATGATTGACCGTGATTTTTATGGGGTCAAGTTGCC
The DNA here is from genome assembly GCF_019279795.1 of Protopterus annectens. Taxonomy (NCBI): domain Eukaryota; kingdom Metazoa; phylum Chordata; order Ceratodontiformes; family Protopteridae; genus Protopterus; species Protopterus annectens. The sequence goes on from NC_056741.1 coordinate 1,426,360,254, forward strand.
AGCCCGGCGCCCAACCTTAAGGGAAGGCACAGCCACACAAGCATGCATCTTCCTGCATGTCTTAAATTATAGTTGATCACGGGGAGGACATGCAGACTCCACACAGAAGGCACTCCAGCCAAGAATTGAACCAGAGAGCCTCTTGCTGTGAGGCGACAATGCTAACCGCTGCACCACCATGGCCGATATTGTCATAACAATACCATACATAATTTTATGTGTTAAAAAAGTTTAATGTTAATTTGTTTACAAAATTGAGTTCTTAATAGTCACTTATTTATTGCATCATTCAGTCCTGGTTCCACATCCATTCTTACTAACACTTGTTAATTTAACTCTCTGTTGTCTAATTCTGTGTTAATGTCAACTCCCTTATCATCTTGCCTAACTTGTTCCAGTACAAAATATATAATTTTCCTGTAATTCTTAGTTTATAGACATGTTTTGTTAAGGCATTATTGATGTCTTTGTTTTTAATAGCTAAATTATGTTCATATGCTCAAATATTCACAGCGGTAACCTCCTAGTTGTCTTACTAACATAGAAACTCTTAGAGTCACAACACTTAGCAACATTTACCACTACAACACAGTCATAAGTATAAAAACATTTTGCAAAAAATTCTGTATCAATGCATGATAATTTTTTAAGAATTTACTCCACTAATAAATCTAAATGCCTTTCACTCATTACAAGGTGTATTCCTACTTTGGAATTGTGCTCTAAAATAGGCTGCTCCATTAACCATTTTTAATTCATGTACCTTTTTGAAGGAAAAGTGGGGATTTCCCCATAACATCTGCCAAAGCTGTATTTCCATTTATAATTTTCCAGTTTTCCTTGATTGTCTTTTTAATAGTCAATGAGTCTCTTCTGCAAAATACCTAAAACTGTTATGTTTGTCATACTTATGGCCAATAATGTTTCTTTTGTAACCCTGCCTTAAAGTAGACTGGTTACAAAAGAATATGTAATGAGTTTTGTCAGTTCACTTATCCAAAATTTAATTCAGTAAAACTTATTACATATTCTGCTTTGCAATGCTTCCCATAAACACCCATATTATTAAATTTATTGACCAAAGCATATAAAACATATGCAGAAAAAAATCCTACTAAAAACATATATTACTAACTGAAACCTAATACAAAACCCCACTTGTGTAAAAAAAAAAAAAAAAAACTACAAATAACTACAATATACAGTTATTATGTATACCCCAACCGTGGCTTAGAACTAGCCCACACCTAAACAAACCTAACATCCAGTCCACCCAAACCATCAATTCTCTAGTATACATAAACTACAGTTTCTTCCTCCAGCCTACAAATATATAATGGCATCTGCATTAAGATATCAAATCTTCACACATGGATTAAATGCCATCTACCACACATCCTATTTAGCACGGAAACCTAGTTAAGACTTGAAATTAAAGATGAAAAAGCCATTCTTCCTTGTCAGATCATTATGAAAGACCAATAAATAAATGAACTGGAGGCAGTGGCCATCATATTTCAAGCCATCTTACAAATCTTTACCCACCTCCCAACTCTTCTAAAATGAAGCAATGAAGAAATACTAGTAGCTAAACTCCACCTAAACAATCAAAAATCCATAATCATTGTAGACACCTACATCCCCCTCCCAAAAGTGCCAAGACTATTAAAAACATACTTTAGTTATTTATCATTAACTTTCAATCAAGAAACCATCTTGCTCAGTGACCTTAACATAGATTGGATATTTAACAAACCTAACTCTACTCCCTATAATATTAACCTCTATTGTTTCACTCAGATGAACCAACAACTAACCCAATTTGACAATTTTCCCCAAACAACTCCATACAGAATGCATAGTCTCAAGCAACATTAAACAAGTATGCTAGCCAGTACACTCTCAGAATCTATCAGCAGTCATCACCCCACTTACATTAACAAAGAATACCACAAGCCCCAAAAACCCCTATATTTCAACTCTGTGAGAAACTTAAACCAATTTTGATAAATCCATATTTAATGGCATACTTAAAAATGTGACAGGGAAGCCTTCAAATATCAATCTCTAGATGAAGCTGTTTGTCATTTTAATTAATCTTTAGCCATACTAAACCAATAAAACTCCACTAAGACATAAAAGAGTAAAAATAAATTCTGTCCCGTGGCTAATGTGTCAAACTAAACAACTCATAACAGGTAGAGGCAATGCCTGGAAACAATGGTAATAGACTGGGACTCAGCCCTAATCTCAGAAATATATTCTTTGACATTTCAAAACTTTATTTAAAGTAAAATTTACTAGTGAGAGAATATTTTAGAAATATTCGTGCTTTCAAGGTAATATAACACAACTGAATGTATGTCTGTGTCAGTTAATGGTAATGGATTGAATAATGGCTGGGAAAGGGGTAGTTTAGTTAGATATTTAAAATGATTTAAGGCTCATGTGATTTTCTCACAAGAAAACATTTAATTACTAACAATATCAATTGACTTAATTCTAAAGATTACATGGTTTTAGCTAGCTGACACTTTAAAGAAAAAAAGACGGGCATTGCAATTCTATGGAAAAATTTTACTCTACCGCCCAAAAGTTTTAATATCTCTAGTTATACAAAATGAATAATATATTATGTGGTTATAGAATTACAAAGAAGAATCTATTCTTTGGTTGATGTCTAATAGATTCCTGGGACTGGTGCTAAATGTATTAAAAACAATTAGATAATATAATTTTAAATCTGACGGGAAGTCTCATTATGGCTGGGGATTTTAATTGTTTACTAAATTAGAAAAAAACTGTGCTTCTACCAAACCTAGAATATCTGCAGCTGCTAAAGCTTTATTAAATGCTGTTGATTTATTTCATCTTAAAGATATCAGTGATTTTTCAGTATCCAGTTCCTTATTCAATACTCAATAGTCATATAGATTTGGTACATGATCTGTAATAGATAGGGGTTTTATATCTAATTATCTGGTTGCTAATTTAGGGAAAGTTAAAGTTGTTTCATGCCCATTATCAGATCTCAGTGCTATCACTTATCACATTTTATTTTATTTATTTTACATTTGTTTACTGTGCATGTCCAACTGGGCCAGAGGCCCGTTTTCAGCGGAGCCATAAGTTGAAAAGCTCAAAGCATATATGTACATACAATTAACAGTGGAGATGGTATTAACAATAGGACAGCAATTGTAAGAAACAGCTAAGTAGGGCAGTCAGCATATTGTGATAGTACCACAGTTTAAATCAGGAAAAAATATAACACTCTGTAAAAACTTACAGAGCTTAGGGGTACCAAATACACAATTTGATTATTAATTATACCATATAAAAATATATTCAGTTTAATAGTTCAAAAATAGAGTAAGGTTATGAAGGGTGAAATTGAGAGAAGGAGGAGATAGGGGGTGTAAGTTGAGGAACAGAGTGGATAGTAGTAGAGAGATAACAGGAGGTAAGTATGAGTTAGAGACAGAAAGAGGGGGAGGGGTTAGGTGAGACTAGAAGGTAATCAGTTTGAGGGAAGTGTTGGGGTTAGACAGATGGTGTTGAATAAAATACAAATTACATTCTTGGTTTTGATAGAGGAATGGGGATGGTACTGGAACAATGACTTGATGCTAGCCTGGGGTGGAACAGGTACCTAGGCAACTGTTGATGATGTGATCTTTTAGTAAATCTTTGAATGTGGGAGTACAGGTGGTATTTAGGATTTCTTGTGGTAAAGAGTTCCAGAGTCTGATTATTCTGTTGGAGAATAGGGAGTCTACAAAGCTGTTGTTTGATTTGGTTATTTTTAGTAGTTTTTTTTTTTGGAGGATCTTAATGAGAGACCACAGGACTAGAGTTGAACAAGGACTTTGAGGGTCAGGCAGTTGTTTGGATGGTGGAAGTGTGAGGTTTAATTGGTAAAAGGACAGCATGTTGGGAAGTTTGAGACATTTTAGGTGCTTAAGTACTTTGCAGTGGTGAGTTTTGAATGGGAGATTTGAAGCAAATCCAGCTATCTTATTGTAGCATGACTCAAGTTTGGATAAGTCAGTTTTACAGAAGTCTGTCAAAATAGGGGCTGCATAAAGTAGTGTAGAAAGAAGGTGGCTTCTGTAAATGGCTTGTCTAGTGGAGTCAGTGAGGTAGAGTTTGATACAGTAGAGAGAGAGAGACAGGTTTAATATGTACTTTCTTGATAGTTAATGCTAGGTGTTTGTCAAATCTAAGGTTATGATCTATAGTGATCCTGAGTAGCTTGGTTTGTTTCACTGGCTCTATTATAGTATTATTGGAGGAGGAGATGGTGAATGGCATTGGTGGGTTCACTAGTTTATTACTGGTAAAGAGCATTAACTTAGGTTTCTTAGGATTGAGACTAAGCTGATAACCAGACAAAAAGTTTTCTAAGTCATTGAGGGCAGTCTGGGTAATGCGACAGAGTTCAGGTTTGAATGTGGCTGAGCAGATGAGCAGATGAGGGTGGAATCATCTGCATATTGAAGGACTGTGGCATTATGGGTAGCTGATGATAGTTTATTTGAGAAGATAGAGAATAGTAATGGGCCAGTATAGATCCCTGTGGAACTCCTATGTTGACAGGTAGCAGAGAAGATTGTTGATTATTCCATTTTCTGGACTGCTGCCAGTCTGCTCGATAGCTGTGAAACCAATGGAGAGCTCTAATAGACAGGTTAAGGTTAGTGAGGAGTTTTTGGTGTGAGACTGTGTCAAAAGCTTAAGACATGTCTAGGAATACTGAGGATACTTAGAGACCAGTATTTCTGAGCTGGTTAATGGTATTAGTAAAGCTAAGTAGTGCAGTGGCGGTGCTGTGATTTGGATGAAAACCATGTTGGGATGAGGACATTCAGTTGTTATTAATTAGATAATGGATTAGTTGTGAATGAATTTATTTTTCAAAGATTTTAGCACAAGGGGAAATAATAGCTATGGGATGATAGTCATTTAGTTCAGTACAAGTACTCCCTTTGTGAAGGGGGATGATAAGTGATGTTTTCTATAGTTTAGGGATGTATTGTTTGGCAATGGACCAGTTGGTTAGCATGGAGATTGGAAAAAAGATGGAACCTGCTGCTATTTTGAGAAAGTCATTGGGAAGTTGATCTGAGGTGAGTCTAAGGGTTTTAGTTGTGATAGTAACTTCCTAATGGCACTGGCTTGTACAAGTTTAAAAGAGAAAGCATTGGGATTATTTGTGGCAAGTGAAAGTAGAGATTGGGTAGTGCTATTTGTGATGTGTACTAAAAATTGCATGAATTTGATAAAATAGGAGTTGAACTGTGAGGCAATGCTGTCAGAGGAATTTGAGGTTGTTGGAGTTGGAGTAGTGATGAGCCCAGGTTTTATGATGTTGTTGATAGTTTGCCAGAACTTTTGATGATTATTCTGATACTTATTTTGGGAGATAGTGCAGTAGGATTTTTTGTCTTGCTTGTTTTTTTGGCTGTGTTTTGTAGGTGGTGCTATTTTATTAGGGTTGATTCATACTTAGATTTAAGATACTAGTTCCAGGTATTATCCCTTTTCTTGAGAAGGTTTTTAGTCTCTTTAGCTAGAGATGGTGCATATTTTGATTTGGTGTGATATTTTCATATTAGGGCTAGGTTATCCAGAATATTAAGGAAACTGTTGTAGAAATATTCAATGACTTGGTCAAGCTGAAGGTACTTGAGGCAGGTCTAGTTGCAATGTTGTAGAAGGTTGCTAAATATATCAGGTGAGAAGTTCTTTTTGTTGCATATGAATTTATAAACTGAGTTTTTAGTTAGATATATACTTTTTCGAATTAGGTAGGTGGGATTATGGTCACTTAAGCTAGCTGGAAGGCACCAAGTTTGGTAGTATAGGGATGGTTTTCTAGTTAAGGTCCAGTCCATAGTTAAGGTCCAGTCCAATACAGATTGCTTTCTGCTGCACTTGTCAATACTAGTAGATGAGTTTATAAGTTGTCAGAAGCCATGGAGACTGATAAAGTTGTTTGGATTACTGCAGTTGAAGGATGACCAGTTTAGGTTAAAGTCTCCCAGAATTATTGATTCTTGGCTATATTTAGACCATGCCCATTGGATGAAGTCTTCTATGACTTTGGAGTTTTTGCCTGATAGTATATAGATAGCTATGAGGATGATAATGATGATTTTGCTAAAATAAAAGACCATAATAACATATAATAGGTTGCCTGCACATAAAACAAAACTAAAATATAAAACAAAACTGTTTATAGATGAAGTCCAGCAATCCATATACATAAATAACTATGGGGTAGTTTCAAAAACTATATATGGGACTCTCTTAAAGTCTACTTATATGGCAAGTCAATATGTTGATACATTAATAAAAAAAAATCAATGGGATAAAGAACTCATGGAACTACAATTGCAAATTGGTAAATTAACACTTAATATACAAAAAAGCAATAAGGACATAATTACCAAATCTAATAGACTAAATGCCAGATATTTAGAAATTCTACAACATAAAGTCTCAATAAACATAGAAAAAAGTCAAAATGCAAGCATACCTTTTAAATCCGAAATATTTACATGACAGACCTTAGACCCATAACTAGTATTAAATCTAATAATAATAAGACATTTTTGTTCCAGTTATAAAAAGGTACAGATATAGAAGAAATTTAAGAGTTTTTTTTAATTATTATAATAATCTAAATAGTCCAAATAAAAATATTGTACAGAAAGAACTATTTATTTTATTTTATTTTACATTTGTTTACTGGGAAAGTCCAACTGAACACATATCCATTTTCAGCAGAGGCACAGGGAGAAAAGCTCCACGAGGAACATACAAATACAAATAAGCAACATTTTTAGGTTTGATTACATATGAATAAACAATGTGTTACAAACACAAAGATACAGAGTTTCTACTAGTAAGAAATATATACAATTTATCATTTTTTCATGAAGTGAGTTATATTACAAGCCAATAGAATTTTTAAACAGACATTATACAACCTATATCATATATGACTTCTATAAATAGTCCGAGAATAGAAATAAGGTGTGTAGGGTAGTGGCATGAGTGGCAATTTCAACATTATTTGAATTCTGTAGAGTACATAGTCTTAAGGCTAAATGTACTTTTTAGGGTATTAGTGCCAACAAAGAAGAAGTGTTACTGTTTTATGAAAGTAACAGCTTAATCTGGATGTGTGCATGGGCACACCTCTTTTAGGCTTATTTTAAATTGTGGCAAGGTTGTAAAAGAAGTAATGTTAGGTGGGAGTGCATTCCAGTTAAAAATTTATAAAGAAATAATATACATAATACATTAAGGAAAAAAAAAGTTAAGATAATAGAAAAACCCATCACTATGACTGAATTGAAAGAACAACTTAAACAGCTGAAAACTACTAAAGCCCCAGAGAGTGATGGAATCATTACTGAGTTATATAAAAAAAATCTATCAATTATTCCAGCACCCTGGAAATATACTCTTATTTTTTCAATTAATGTTAAAACCAGAAAAAAGATCAAAAAATGTTTTCTTTCTAAAGACCAATATCATTATTGAATGTTAATTACAAAACGTTTATGTCAATTTATGCAAACAGAATTAAACATTTTCTCCCTTTACTAATTTATGAATATCAAACTGGCTTTATATTAAGTAGACAAACTCATGACAATATTAAAATAATAATTACATTAATTGATCATGCTAACAATGTGAAAAAGAGGTTTTAAAAGTTAGTTTAGATATAAATAAGACATCTGACTTGGTTAATTGGAATTGTTTAGCTTCTATTTCATCAGAGAAATCCCTTTTTACCTGTCTCAGAAGAAAGCACTCAGATTAATAAACTTTACTTTTATCCTTTGGAGAGCACAGTATGGATTTTATGTAGAATTACTGCTCTGAAGTACTTCATTATGTGTTTGCTTTGTTTGGTCTTTTGAATAGCATCTTTAACTTGAGGAGCTGTCTGGTTTTACTTGTGAGCTTGTGATAGGGTTACAAAAGTGTTTGCTGTATTTTTTCTTCAAAAGTAGAAATTCAGTTTTACATCTTTTCTGCCATTTATTTCTCTTGATAACTACTTAGTCCATGTGGAACTTGCAGTGGAGGGAATGCAACAGTTACTTTATAACAGGAAAAGACTTAGTTTTATTTAAAGCTGTCCTTTTTTTCTTCTTATCCATTGATTTATACCTACTTTCATTTTCTGGTATGAGAGACTGAGAAAGAGTTTGTGTTGGTCATTTTTGATTAGATGTTATTATTTCCCTGAAAATTCCATCTTGAAAGAAGTCATCATGAAACACATAATTATGCTGTAGAAATGGTAAATACCTGCAGTATATCAAGAAAAAACTCTGAAAACAAAGCAGAGGGGATCATACAGATAAACTCACTTTTTTGGTGCAAACATGAGCTAAAACAGGTCACAGGATACAGAAATGGTAGGAGAGGCTGGAATAATCAAAATGAGTTGATTATATCTTAGCTGTCTTCTTGAAAGTTGATAACATTGGATACATTAATAAATGAAATACATTAGAGAAGGAAGACAGAGCTGGAGCATGACACATGTCTGATAAATACATGTGTTGTTTCTTTGTCATGCATGTTTTCTTTTTAATAAGTAAGGGCATGGACAAAACATACTAAAGATTTAATCTTCAGGCATAGCAATTCTTAATAAAATATTGACTAGCATATTTAGCATAAATTTAAAATGGCTAAATAATTTTTAGATATTAGACAAAAATTAAAAAAAAAACAAGCATTTGATACTAAGTTGATAATTTTGTTTAAAAAACATAGAGCATACAAAGGAATAAAATACAGCTGCATAATCAAAAATATTGTACACACAAATAGTTTACTTAGATTTCATTTATTCAGATTAGCAAGGATGACTATGACTAAGGGAGAGTTTTCTCTAAATGTACATCTTTCTATTATATTATATCGTTTCCAGGGAGGAAGCATTGAGCCAGATATATAATTAAAGCCATGATTGGGTTTAAGTGACAAAATATAATTATAAAAAACAAAATACTTAACACTACCTTAAATGCTCAAGGATTAAATAATCCTGGTGAATGTTGCAAATTGTTACCTCAAACAATTTTAATATATATATTGTATAAAATATAAAATATGATCAGTAGGAATATATTTAATCAGGTTAGATAGAATAAAACAAATAAAAATCAATATAAACATAATTATGGAAAGGCTGTTCATTATTGCCACCCACATCAATAGTCAGTGTTGACTTTATTAAGCTCCTGAATGCCACATCTTAGAAGGATAAAACAAGCAATGCACATAATTCATATATATATATATATATATATATATATATATATATATATATATATATATATATATATATATATATATATATATATATATATAGTATCAAAAAGGAATTTGATCAGATTTTTAGATAATGTAGATTAAATAATTTGTTATGAATTATGAATTATGTCAAGCTTTATTTGTGCTGTCTTGATAGTGTTGTATTAATGGTCTGGAGGTTTAATTCTACTATATGCATTTTTGTATATGTGGAATTAACATCTGATTTTTTTTTTAAAGTTAATTTGTAATAGTTTTGATGACTTTGTTTTTTAACTGTCACAACTTTTTTAAGTTTAAAACATAATAATGTATATAAATCAACTATTTCTAGACAGCCAACATATTCATTTTTTTTTTACATTTTACCAACTGCCACCCTTTCTGTTAAAAGTTAGTTAATAATTTACTGGCTGAAATGTTTGAAAAAAATAGAACAATTTGGTTTATACCATTATTGTGATCAACTCGTCAAAGTAATAAGAAAAAAGGAATACCTTAAAAATAGATTCCTCTTTACATAATGTTTTAAATCAAATTTTACAGATTATTAAGAAAAAGTGGAAGTATATAAACAATTATAATTGTAATACTTAAAATCTGTGTGTTTCCTAAGTTTATTTTAAGAAGGGTCAAATATTAAAAATATTTTTGAACAGTGGCAAGGCATCTACATTAAGTTCTACCACATATACTAAAGGCATGAATAAACATGGGCCGTGTAAATCTTGAAACCACATTAGTAAAAAGTTCAAAAATACAATAACAAGTATAATTTAATACTGCATAATGAAATAAGTGCTTTCATCTTACAACTACCCTCTAAATAAGGGTTACAAGACTTCATCAGACATAGTATTAAATTATACTTTTATGGCATTTTTAAAATTGTTCAACTTTTCTTTCACCATTGATATCAATTAATAAGTATATGCAAGATAAAACCATTGGAATTCATCACTGCTGTTCTGATATAACAGAAAAATAGTTAAAAAATCTTTAATTAAGCTAGCATTTTAATGAATATATCAAAACATGATGGTAATATGAAAAACATATTCATTATTCTGCCTTGCATCAATATGCATTTATTTAATTTTATTTTAATTTCATTCAAAATGGTTATGGCAACATTTCCTGCTTGCAAATGATAGATGCAAGGAATAGGTCTTTCATATTCAAAAATTCACCTTTTACAATACGAACAACATTAGAAAAGGATAAGTTAATGTTACAGAATAGTTAGCATATGTATAATGATTCACAGTTTTCTTTTTTAATTTTCTTAGAGATATAATACTCTGAAAACTTTGTATGAGATAAGAATAAAATATTGTCAGCACAATATAGGCATATAGATCTGTAGTTGTCATATTCAAAACTGAAAATTCCTGGCGTGCAGCACAGTACTGCCAAATATTATGGCTGTTAATTAACTGATGATAAAAAATGATGATAAAGAAACTCTGATCACTGAAGCACCAGGCAGTACAACCTAACATTTGAAGCGGTATATTTATATTCAAAGAGACTAAAGAAATGCAACTTATGAAAAATTAAAAAATGGCATTTCTGGAATAATTTAATGTCAGCTGATGATATAGCTGAAGAAATCTGAGTGTGATTTATTTCCCTTGTTTGTAAATATTATATATATCATCAAAATTTAATAAACATTTTCAAAAAAAGAAATGTAACAAGGCTATCAATTACCATTGCCTTCATGGTGTGGCATGTAATCACTGAAAAGCTGACGGTGCTCATGTCCCAAAATCTGTCTATGCTGTAAATATACATGAAAGATCTGGAAGTAAACATTTTCAATTCAAATGGATTTAAAGCCATAGAATTTTTCTTGCTAAAAAAAAAAAATCTGAATGATATTTAACAATTGGGATTTTACCCTTAGCATTAATGCCAATAAAAAATGTATGCATGAAAAGAAGATAGCTTGTTCAGATTAATAATTTACAACTCTTCCCTTTTCATGCCACTTACTGTGGACAGCTGATTTGTATTGATTTGTACTGAGTATCATCTTCTAAACTATCTCATATGGGATAGTTTAGTTCCAGATGAGAAAAAGCAAGTAAATGAAGATGGGTGCTTTCAAACTAAAGATAACACAAAATTAGTCAGAAAATGAAACTGGAATACAGTGGAGAGCACAGAAAGATTTAATTATTCATTCCATAGTTAATCCATGTAATATCTTGAGAACAATGATCCTGATCAATTAATAATTAAGCAGACTAAAACGAAACAGATTTCTAAAACATTAAGACAGAATTGATCATTGTGAGTATAAGCTAGAGAAAAACTAGCAGACAATGGAAGTTGACTGTATAGGTGAGAAACTAGAGAATATTCACATATTGGAATAACATTCATAAACATGGATGTATGTGACGAAGAGTGCAACTCTCTCCTGCTGTCATTCTTTGTGTTTCTGTTAGCAGTGGTCTGGTGTCCTAGCAATACTTTTGCATCCTTTTAAAGTGAGTGAGTATGCAGGTGACTTAACCGTGAAGTACAGAGCTAAAGAGTAGTTACTGTGCAGCAAAACACCACAAGCATGCTGTCAAAGCCATCCTTCTCTTACCCTTGTCAGCCATTAGAAGCACAGCCCTGCATTGCCAAATCCCTAGTATAGAGAGAGCACTAATTCAAAACACTTTTCATGCTACACTACATGGCTGAAAATCCAACAAAACAAAGCCAAGTGATTAGAAGAGAGTGTGCAGCATAAGGATAATATTGCATAATGAACCGATAATCTTAAGACATCTTAGAACAAATCAAACCATATTATAGGTATTACACCTAAGTAGGTATGATAACATTTATTACAATACAATTTAAGATTAAGTAATATTATCTGTTCTGTGACCTAACAAAGTCTTTATTTTTCTAATTAAAGCACATGAAATATTCTTCATGTTAGAACTTGCCTTTGTTGATAAAGATTCTTCATTTTCTTAAATACCTTTCCTAGCACTCTATTCATTAAGCATAATAAAAGATGCATCACAATCAACTCCTCTTGTCACAATAACTCAAGAACAAAGTTCCGATGTGCCTGCCCATGAAGAGAACCACAGCTCGAACAGGATAGTGAAAAAGATTTATTGAATGAACATCACACAAAGAGCTCAACAAAGCAATACTGGTTTAGCACTTTCATCTGCGAATAGCAGACTTCCTCAGAACCAGTTAAACACACACCAACTTCACAATTTAAAAACTTTTTGGCGCCAACTTTTTGTTCTTCTTAAAGTGCTATGTACATTTAGCGCAGACTAGTATTAGTGTAATGCATCTGCCCACAGCAAAACAAACATCCATATGGATACTGAATCTATACAACTAATGTACCAGGGATAGTTTTAAAATATGAAATTGTAAATATATAAATATTAAAATATACAGGTGTACAAGTGTTAAAATATTAAAATATAGCTAATCTGTAGATACCAAACTGTGTTTGTTAATGATTGCGAATTTTTTTTTTTAAAAACAGATAAGCATGTGACATCAACCTAATCTATAGAAACATGATAATATATAAATATAAATATAAATACATAATTTCTGCCATTATAATATTTGGATAAATATACATAATCGAAGCATGGATCCTATCTACCCTAATAAACAACTATATCTATTACCTACCATGGTAATCTGAAATAGAAAGTGCTCGTGCTATATAACTACAGAAATAATTGGTTACAGCATTATAATCTGACCCAACATTTATTACAATACAATTTTAGATTAAGCAATATTATCTGTTCTGTGACCTAACAAAGTCTTTGTTTTTCTGATTAAAGCACATGAAATATTCTTCATGCCTTTGTTGATAAAGATTCTTCATTTTCTTAAATACCTTTCCTAGCACTCTATTCATTAAGCATAATAAAGGATGCAAACTGAATGCTCTGTGGTTTTTATGATATAAAGTAATAAACGTGTTTCTACAGCAGATTAAGCTATTGGTTGATTCCAACTGAATTTAAACGGTCATAACTAGTACCATACACACGTGAGTTAGTATATTTATTTGACTGTTTTTCATTTTGACAAAGCACATTTCATAGTCCCAAATTATGTTCATGTTCAAATTATGTTTATGTTCAAATTATGTTTGCAACATTTCTAATAATCTAATTTACCAAATAGTCTATAGTACTGAAACATTCTAACCTCCTCAAGTTAGGAATAATATAAACCCCTAGAAGACAGGCATTTCCTCCTTCAATAAAAATGTATATATCTCTTCTTCATTTCCTTTATATTACAATACTTCATTCCATTGTTTGAAGGTCCCATACTGCTTTCTTAGAGTAATATATAAAAACCCATCTTCTGAAAATGGAGTGTGTTCCAAAACAGAATGTCTTCAGCACAACACTGTAACAGGAATTCAGATAATACAAAATGTAAGAAAACTGTTAGCCAAATTCATTGTGTAATTCTTCAGATTCTTCCAGTACAAATATTAAAATCTCTATAACATCTAGTACAATGATGGGATTAATACTTCCTAGGACATATTTTGAAGTTATATGTCAGCAGGAGTTTCCCACAAAGCCACTGATTTACTCAGATCAGGCATGGTATTATTTGCTTATAAAATAGAATTTGTGTCACATATCTTCCTAGTTTTCTAGCTGTTATGGAAAATATAATATATTTGATGCCTTATGATAACACAGTTTCATTGTAACTCGTATCAAGACAAATCTGGACTGACTTCACTTTGAATTTGTCAAAATGCTGTAATGCTGTAATACTAAATATATAATGTTATCCATTTCATGCCAAAACTCAGAGATATAGGTGCTATAGACAGCACAATAGGATGAAATTCATAAATTTGTCTAAAAGCCATGTTGTTTTATTTTCTACACTGCAAACGATTTGGGGACAGCATTTTAAACACAAAGATACTGAATACTTAGAGAAATTGGAATAAATAAATATGATTTTGATGATAGCTCATATCATCAGGGTCATCATTAACTGTATGTAAGAACTTACCCAAAGTCTTAACCTTCTTCCATCTTTGTCAGAATCTGCATTTGTCAAAAGCATATATCTGTGCTGCTTTTCACAAACCAGTAATTGCCACCTTTAAGTTAGACATTGTCCATATACTGTACAAAATATTTTGACAGTCAAATAAATCAGAAAACCATTATGTCACTCATTTGCATAATGCTGGAGCAAATCAAATGTCTAATCCTCCACAACTTTGTCATGGGTTCATAGGTAAGTACTAGGTTAGTTGCCCTTGTTGGCCATTTTAAGCCTAGTCAGTTTTCCTTTTTGTGCTTGAAATAACTATTACATTTGGTTATAGCTTGGCCTTACCTATCCCATTGTCTATAATTATATATTAACCCAATGTGAATAACTACGAAGGGACCCATACATGGGATAAAGTAGTACATGGTGCTGTCCTAAGGTTTATTTTCTGTTTCTTATCCATAGATTTAAGTTGCACTTGAACATAGATAGTAATGAACTTGTTTTATGTGGATAGGGAGTCTGTTCCAGAGCAGCAGTATCCTCACTACAAACCTTCCTGTTGTTGTTACAGAAGAGGTTTAGATCCCTAGACTGAGTATTTCTGATGCGATTTGACTTGCTGATGTGCAGTAAATCCATCAGTAATGTATATCTGAATCTGCTCAGCTGTTTGCCTGCTGGTGTACATTACTGCATATTCAGTGGAGTTTAGTGGGTCTGGTGGAGATTTGAAGCTTGTGAATGTATCACTTACATGTCACTGTCTAATGAGTGTGTTGATCTTTACCTTCACAGAAGACAGAGGTAAATGATATGTTTCAGGACCACTGGGGATACCTTATACATTCTGATCACTTTTAGGGGATGATGCAATGGTAAGAGGGTTTTACTGATGTCCAGGCAGAAATTGTACTTTTACACTGCAAAATACAAGGGAAGGCACAGGCACAGAATGTGTCACATTGCCACAGTAGTCAGGAAGTCCTTCCACATGGCACACCTCATCATAAAAGGGTTCTCATCCAGGAAAAAAGAGGTCATTGTTCCCCTCTACTCGACACTCATTAGACCCTTTATAGAGTACAATGCCCCTTTTGGAATGTACCTCACAAGACATCTGCAGCAGCTGGAAAGGCCACAGAAGTACCTCTCAAAGAGGATTACTGGCCTCAAACAAATGCCCTACACTGACCGTCTCAAAAAGCTCCAGCTTTACTCCATAGCATATCGCCTACTCTGAGGTGATCTCTGCCTAACATATAAAGCTATGTCAAACCCAGAGCTGTTGGACATGCTACACCTTAAGAAATCCCAATCCCTCCGAGCTACATGCTCTAGGGACCTAAACCTTGTCACCACAAAAAACAGGACATGCTGGAGGGATAGATTCCTGTCCCAGAGACTTCCCATACTCTGGAACAGGCTACCCATCTATGTCAAGCAAAGTTCTTCATTAGCACTCTTCAAGAAAAATCTTGATGAGTGGATGGGAAATAGGAAATACACCCCGGAGATCACTTCTGTGTCTCTGCTCGACAGTGGCACAGGAAAATAATTTTTTTGGGTGGCATAAGCCAGGGAACCTTGTTGGCAAGGCTTACATAGGCCGTTGGGCCGATAGCCTAGTACCTACCTATGAACCTATGATTAGGCAGGGGGTGATGTGGGCATGATCCCTGACAGATGATTGCTAGAGGTAGGCAGTAGGATGCACTCACTAACTGGGGATGTGGTGGTGATGGCAGGAAACACTAATCACTGTTAGAAAGGGTTGTGGGGATATCCTGAAATCATGGTGACTATAGGTGAGGAAGATAAGGAATCTATAACACAGGTAACAGAATGGGAACATATATTATTATAGTTTTCAAAATCCACACAAATGGCACAAGTAATCTGGATGCAGTCACCAGCATTACTGTGAACAGCTAATGCTGAAAGAGAGATCACGTGACATACTTTCCAAAATAACATTAGACCTCAATCTTAAACAGATATTAACATATACTACACAACGATGGGCAGAGGACTAACACAGAATTGGTGAGGGGTTTGAGGAATACAGTTTCTGAGTGCAATAGACAAAATACATTGATCATTTAAACTGACAGCATGAGAACAGCTTGCTTCACTGTTTGATGTTAGAATGAGTGAAGGGGCACCAACACGCATGTCCAAATTAAGGTTAGGGGATGGAAGTCAGTGCATTGGCAGGCTACTGGGTGGTATTCAGTGCTGAAAAAACTTGATACATGAATTGTCCTCCAGTATTCCCTTCAAAACTCTACTCAATCATCTGCAAACAGCAAATCTATTCAAGTATCACACAGAAAATCCTGCTACATACAGTTACAGTTATCTTATACACATCTAGTGCACCCCTGGCCGAGGTATGCAGAGTACCGCTCAAGAACTGCAGTTCTGAATTTTGTTCCTTATCTCTTTAACAAGCTTGAACAAGTGGCCAATGGAAAACATAAGAATTTAATAAATTCTCACACATTTCTTAAATGAATATCTTTATTAAACTATGTACACAAGGACAGCTTATTGGCTTTGTGGTGCTTCTCACTGCAAACTTATGTCAATACACTTTAATGGCCATTACCAAGGTAGTTCATTTGTGATTATTTAAGGGGGCAAAATTCTTATCACAAAATATGTATCAGCAGTAGTATCATACAGACTGTTTGACAAGCTGAAATCCCAATATACTTCCCTTCACTGGGCTTACTTATCTTGACGAGTTTGGTAAAATATTGTGTAGTACGTGGAGCTCCAAAGTCAGTAAAAAAGACAGCTCTATTAGGTGTATTCCTGACATAAGAAAGGCACTTAAAAGTATGTTAAGACCATCTCAGGACTATTAATCTGTAGTCTCCAGTTTGAGCATAACGGAAATCTGTGCTGGCCTCCACAACACAGTGATGACCCCCTTAGACTCTTTGCCGTCACACAAAATCATGTGGCACTTTGAAGTATTTAACAAGTTTTAAAGCTGTTTGTACCTCAGAGGGACACTTAATTTCTGTCTACTACTGGCATGGCAGTGTTAAGTTTTTTACACATCTGAAAGCTTTAAAACCGATCATGTTTCTACACTTTTTTTCCTGCAACTCGAAATATTTCAGAGAAGCATTTACTGGTTGTTTTTGGATAAAGCTCTTTATATGACAAATAATTATCACTGAATCTCTCAATTCATATTCAAATTGCTAGGTATTTTTAACATGAACATCAAGTTTGATTGCTTGAGCTTCACTTATGTCTGCTGTCAAGGCCAATATCTTGACATGCATGTCTCAAATTTACAGCAAGTTGATTATGAATGGTGATCAGATCATAATTCTTTATCTTATAAACGTCATTTTCACAAAAAATGCACTTCCACTTATGTACAACTTCTGCAAAATAGTTATAGCATAGCTCACCAAATATGGCTAGCAAAACTGAATATGCATTCATTCATGTACACCAGTCATCCAATAAAATATTCTTCTTCTATGCAAATTCCTCCTGAACTGCAACCACACATTATCTGAATAGAGGACATTTAATCAGATCAGATTTATTTCAAACACATTTATTACGATTCTCAGCTCATTATTTCAGACATATTTATTAGGATCTTCAGCTAATTATTTCACAAAGTCAGCATGCTCAACTTAGAATTAAAGTATGAAAATACTAAATCAACATACCTCAGCTAATACAGTTCTGATAAACTATATTTTCAACCCTACTATCTACTAATCAGTATCACAAAAACGAATGCTGTTTTACCGCAGAAAAAAATTCTTGAGTGTCAAAATGAACGTCCAAATGAATATGTGTGTGTGTGTGCGTGTGTGTGTGTGTGTGTGTGTGTGTGTGTGTGTGTGTGTGTGTGTGTGTGTGTGTGTGTGTGTGTGTGTGTGTGTGTGTGTGTGTGCATGCATGTGTGTGTGTGCATGCATGTGTGTGTGTACATGTGTGTGTGTGTGTGTGTGTGTGTGTGTGTGTGTGTGTGTGTGTGTGTGTGTGTGTGTGTGTGTGTGTGTGTGTGTGCGTGTGTGTGTGTGTGCGTGCATGTGTGTGCGTGTGTGTGTGTGTGTGTGTGTGTGTGTGTGTGTGTGTGTGTGTGTGTGTGTGTGTGTGTGTGTGTGTGTGTGTGTGTGTGTGTGTGTGTGTGTGTGTGTGTGTTTGCATGCGTGCGTTTGTTTGTGTGTGTGTGGTATGCACGTTGTGTGTGTGTGTGTGTGCATGTGTGTTTGCATACGTGCGTGTGTTTGTGTGTGTGTAGTATGCGTGTGTGTGTGTGTGTGTGTGTGTGTGTGTGTGTGTGTGTGTGTGTGTGTGTGTGTGTGTGTGCATGCATGTGTGCGTGTGTGTGTGTGTGTGTGTGTGTGTGTGTGCATGCGTGTATGCATGTGTGTGTGTTTGTCTGTGCTCTCATCATTGTTTAGGCACCATAAGCACTGAGACCAGTTCATTCCAAATACTGCATACTGTGCTGCCTGACTTAACAATAAATGTGCATAAAAGTCATAAAGAAGCATATTTTTCTATCTTAGGTATGCTGTTCCACTGTACATAACACATACCTGAATGAGTAACTGTTATTTACTTATTCACTGAAAAATGAGCTAATATCATGCAAAGAACTTTTCACTGTTAGAATATCATGCATTGTAAAATTTCTTCAGTGCCTCTGACTTGTAGCTGTGAGTTCTTTCATCCATTGGAGTCTAGTCTAATCATGGACTGGACTATGCAGTTAAAACCTCCAACTTATTGCTTTGATCCTGGCCTAACCAAGTTGATTAGATCCTGCCTAGGTATTCTGCCGACAAGGACTTTGCAGGCTGAATGAGTATCTTTGAGATAAATGTTTTCCCAACAACATTAAACAGGTGACCATTATTTTGAATATATGTTAAACTCATGTGATGGAGAATTATTATCCCATCTCAAACCTGCTTTATCTTGCAAAACTGTAAATGTAGTTTCAGTGGGGCCAAGCTCTTAGGAGGTGAGACATTTTCCTGCAGTAGATTTTTTTGCGGACACATGGCTGAAGTGTCATTCATCTGCTATGGTATAGGGCTGTTTCAAATTCCCTGTAGGTAAACAGAAGTATGCACAGGGGGAATTAATGTCCATGTCATTCAAGGCACCAAGAGACAGCAGGCAGTATGGCAGGCATCAGTAGCAGGCTGGCTAGTGGGCATGGGAATGGCAGCAAAACTGCAGTGCACAATGGGCAGTCCCATTATAATTGTTGTGCATGGACCATTACCCCTCTCACGGTGTCCAGGAAACATTACAACCTAAAACACATGCTGGAGCATGTGTGACTTCAGCAGCATGCAGTATTTCTTTCATGCTGCAGCAGAATTCTACATGCTGTACTTACATAAGCACGTACTGTACACTAAGCACAAGACAAATTATTTTCCCCATCCACAAGTATTTGTTTATTAATGCTACGGCCATGATACTGCATGTTTCTCTTTGCCCACAGTGAGTTTGTAACATCCATATCTGTCTGCAGCTGAATGTCACTTCAGCCATGTGTCCACCATGAAATGGACAACAAGGCAATGTCTCAACACCTAGGTGCCTGGTCACACTGAAACTACTTTTACAGTTTTGCAAGATACTGTCAACATCACACAAGTGTCTTTAAGTTTGCAGTGGCCACAAATTGCTTCATATTTCCAGGTAAATGTTTTACTGGCAGTTTACTTAACCTTACATGACTTGGGGCCTGCTTTTCCAAATGAGGTGTTCTTACCATGTAGTTCTCTTTGTAGACTTTGCTCAGCTGCAGTTAGGGTTGCCACTGGTTTTGGCTTTCTTTGAAATGGATGAGATCAGGTTTATAATGGCCAAGTTTTATGGTCTTTGTATGCACTGTTTTATTGATGGTTTTAATGATTATATTGAAAAAGGTGTCTCTGGTCACTTGATATACAGCTTTATGCAAAACTTGAGAACTGTTAATGACTGTACTATATTCATGACTAACTTATTGAAGTGCCCGAGTGCCATTTATAAAGGCACCTTTTATCGTGATAACGGTTAATACTGTCAAATTATGCCTGTGTCCTTGGGGAGACCGTATGTCTTCATGTTATTCCCAGCTGTTGAGGCACCTGCAGCTCTTATCAGCCTAAAGTATTATTACCTGTTATAACACCTTATCTTTGTTGCTGGTTACCAGTGAAGGCCTCACAAATCCTTACTTATTAGACTATTAGTATGCTAGGATCTGTGCAATCACATCATGACATTAACATGCATACTTTACAAGTTGTTCATTGTACTGTCAAGTCTTTCTTGTAAATTCAATTTGGTATCTTATACAGTTTGAATTGCCTTGATAACTATGAAACTTAAAGTGCATCCTGGTTCAGTCTAAACAATTCACTGTATCATTTGGTCCACTTTTATTGGCAGTCTGTGTATAATGTAAATCCCAAAGAAAGTTCAAGGGCTCCACAGAAACCAGTAAACACAAAAGAAAAATGAAGCCCAGAGACGTACAATAAAGCTCCCAGTTGGCAGAAACTGTTCAGATACTTAATTCTCAGCGTAGTCACACAGCATGGAAACGAAAATACTTAAAAAATCACTTTTATTGAATCCACCAAAACACATTAACACTTAAACCATACGTTTTTGTTTCTTAACTTCATCAGATGTGAGCTGGAACTAGTTGCTAAGCAAACTCTCCAGGTGTTCAGTCCTAGTGATCTGCAAAGTAAGTCAGACGTCTGTGTCTGGAACTGGTTGCTAAGCAAACTCTCCAGGTGTTCAGTCCTAGTGAACTGCAGAGTACGTCAGACGTCTGTGTCACAGACGTCTGACTTACTTTGCAGTTCACTAGGACTGAACACCTGGAGAGTTTGCTTAGCAACCAGTTCCAGCAGACGTCTGACTTACTTTGCAGTTCACTAGGACTGAACACCTGGAGAGTTTGCTTAGCAACCAGTTCCAGCCCACATCTGATGAAGTTAAGAAACAAAATCATATGGTTTGAGTGTTAATGTGTTTTGGTGGATTCAATAAAAGTGATTTTTTAAGTATTTTCATTTCCACTCTGTGTGACTATGCTGTGAATTAAGTAACTGAACAGCTTCTGCTGACTGGGAGCTTTATTAGGTTCATAGGTTCATAGGTTCATAGGTTCATACTAGGCTATCTGCCCTGGGGCAATTATAAGCCTAGCCTGATTCTGTATGGCTTACGCCACCCCTTGATTTGAGTATACTGTGCCCTTTTTAAGGTTTAGTTTACTGTGCCTCTGTCTAATAGTGACACGGGAGTAATCCCTGGGACAAACCTACGATCCCCCAGCCACCTATCGAGATTCTTCTTGAAGAGATTCAGTGAGGTGCTCTGCCTCACATGAACTGGAATTCTATTCCAGAGTGAAGGGAGCCTCTGGGTTATGAACCTGTCCCTCCAGCAAGTTCTATTTATTTCTGTGCTGAGGTTCAAGTCCCTCGAGTGTGTGGCTCTAAGGGATTTAGATTTACTGAGGTGGAGCATGTCCGCTAATTCTGGATTTGACATAGCTTTGTATGTCAGGCATAGATCGCCTCGAAGTAGGTGGTATGCAACTGAGTAGAGCTGGAGTTTTTTTAACCGAGCAGCATATGGCATCTGTTTGAGACCCTTGATCCTCTTGGTGAGATACTTTTGGGGTCTTTCTAATTGCTGCAGGTGTCGGGTAAGGTACATCCCAAAAGGGGCATTGTATTCTATGATGGGCCTGATGAGGGATGAATAAAGGGGTACGATTACCTCTCTTGATCTAGATGTGAAACCCTTTGTGATGAGGTGGGCTATGTAGAAGGTCTTTCTAACCACTTTGGCAATGTGGTTTTCAAAGGAGAGATTGCTATCAACTTGGGTCCCCAGGTCCCTAATAACTTTCTCTGTACTTAATGGGTTTCCGCCTATGTGGTAATTTGTGGGCACGTTGTTTTTGCCAAAGGGTATGACTATACATTTTTTGGCATTTAGCTTTAAACCATGGTGCTGGCACCAGTTATCTGTCTCTGTGAGACATTTTTGAAGGATATTTGTGCCAGCTGGAGAGTCGATTATGGCGCCCAGTTTGCAGTCATCTGCGAACTTGGTGAGCCATAATCCTCCCACGTTTGCCTGTACCTCGGAAAAGTATATACCGAACAAGAGTGGTCCCAGGACAGAACCCTGTGGGACGCCACTTGTGACCGGTTTCGAGTCTGACATGGCTCCAGCAACTCTCACTCTGTGGGTTCTGTCTTTGAGCCAGTTTGCGACCCATCTTGTGACATAGGGGTTTATATTTAAGCTGGATAGCTTATCTATGATGCCCGAGTGGGGTATTGTGTCAAATGCCTTTGCAAGGTCCAGATAGGCTGTGTGGACTACCTTCCCTTCATCTATGGCTTTGGTGACTGTTTCGAAGAAGTCAACCAGGTTCAAAAGGCAGGATCTGCCCTTGACAAAGCCGAACTGGGTAGGATCTAGTGTCTGTAGGTCCCCAATGTCTTTGTTTATGAGCTCCATGATGATCCTCTCCATAGCCTTGCAGACTAAGCTAGTACGTCTCTGGGCTTCATTTTTCTTTCTGTTTATAATGTACTTGTGCAATGGCCTTGAGCTCATGGCTGAATAACCCATCTGGCTGATTAACAAAGTTTAATATAGAAATAGAAAAATAATTTGTATAATGTGTTTAGTTATTCATACACAGAGTAAATCTGAATTTTAATAATTTAAACTGATATCTATCCTGCCTGTATATAACTTCTCCAGTATCTGTCTGCACCCTGTTTGGGTCTTACTCCTCATATTGGCTAGTCTTAGTTTGTGGGCATATATAGTGTAGAAAAGTCCATCCATGTTTTTTATATCCTGAGAGATGAGTTCACATAATCTGTCACAAAGGTAGAATTGCCCTTCCCTGCTACAGAGATGCAGTTTATATGTATAACCAGCCTGCATTAAAGCTGCTGTTTCCTCTTCAGCTGTCCAGCCTCTACCACTTTGTGCCAAATCACGTACAGCCTTACACTCCTCATCCCTTCATTTTATTTGTTCCGTGCTACATTTCACTGCATATGATCTGGTATGTGCACGGCATTATGCTACTAGCCATTTTTAAACATATGTCATCAATATTCACTAATAGCGATACTCTAAATTTTAATATTTCTTCAGAAATCTATTCATTTTATTTCTTGCAAGTAAGTGATTAAGAACAAATCACTATTCAAAAATTAATCAGTATTGAGCTGTAAGAGAACACAAACATGATGAGTACTAGTAAGTATATTCTGATCATCATAACAAAGTTTGGGAAATTCATTTATATTGTAGAGAGTACATGGCATACTCTACCTTGATAAACAAGTACATACAATCTCGTAAAAATCAGCTGCTCCTAAACATATTGTACTCATACCCCTCAACCCCTTATTGCAAGATATCTGGACAAAGCCTGACAAAATGGCTCAAAGGCTCAAAAATAGGGACAGATTTCAAACACTGGTCTTATAAACGTAGAAAGTTACTAGAGTAGCAGGATTTGTGTTAACATATATTTTCTGATGGATATGAAGTCTGAAACTCAAATGTATGTCATTATTTGGTGACTTCAGTCCTAAGATTGTGCCAGGGATTTGCCAGAAAAATACAAATTTTAAGAGGGACACACCAAAAATATGAGGCAAAAATCTAGACATTCTGTGAAAATCTGGACAGTTCAGAGGTATATAGGAATTGCTTTGCCAAAGAGAGAATGTAAAACCAAGCATATCATTTTTATTAAGTGGAAAGTAGCAACATGCATTACTCTTCAAAGCTACAAATAAGAACACATTGAAAACCGAGCATCACTTACTTGCTGGAATAGTGAATTGTGTAGAACTTAAAGCTATGAAGCAGCAGTTTTAGGCATACTATTGTATAGAGTACAAGAGACTGTTTGCTATTTAAAGACATTAGAAAGCCTTAAAGATTTTTGAAGCAGTACTTACAAGTAAGTTCTAAAGAAAAATGCTCATGGTACTTTACTTGATTGCCATTTGTGCAAAGTTAGTTGTGGTAGGGGTTGCTGACAGAAAGTGCCTAATGAAACACCATACCTGTGGTCTGTTTAGTTAGTAACACTATAACTTCTGGTGTTCCTGATAGGCTTGTTTGTGCACGGGTTCAAGTAGAAGCTATTGAAAATGACTTGGATGCAGCTTTGATTTAAAAGTACTGATCTGGGTGTGTTTTAAAGGGCTGGTCTGTGTTTTGTGAAAT